>NC_088386.1:39330000-39482500 GCF_037993035.2 Macaca fascicularis | reverse complement strand
ATAGGGAAAACATCACCCACTTAAAAACAGCTTAAGTTTCATTTACTTCGTCACTGTAAATAAACAAGGTAAACACTAACATGACTTCAGAGTACTTTGGGTTGAAAAAAATCTGTTCAAAATAAATTTCCCCTTTGGTCAACATTTTGGATGCAATTCAAAGTTTCTCATAAAATAAACATATTTTAAAGGTGTTTTGAATTTCACTGCATAATTTCTAGCCAACAGAAATGACAGTGGTATCTTTAAAGTTGATTATATGTCAGATCAATAACTATTATGCAGGGCTAACACAGAAGGAAGATGCAATACCTTCCTTCCGCTTAACCCTTCTACTGTGATGTGAAGAAAAACTTCCCATAGGTGGGTCCATGGGGAAATCCTCTCACAAAGTGAAACTTCCATGTTTGTTTGTTTAATAATACAAGCATTCTTTGCTGATAAAATGGAAAGTGAGCTGCATTTTTAGTCAAGAAAGCAAAATGTTCATTAAAGTAATCTTCATGAGAGTTTTTCAACAAAAGGGGGAAGAGTTTTACATTCTGCATAATAACAAATTGTTTTGAAGCATGAGCTTAAAATGAAAATGCCCCATTACAACAGATTGTAAATTTTTTTCTGATGCTTTTAAAAGTGCCTCAATCTTTTCTACGGAGACAGTGTTAAAGTTAAGTATTTGCTATTTTATTTAAACATTTTTGAAAAATGAACATTCTGAGGCTTTGCAGCGTTATTAAGAAAAGCTGTCCATACTTTACCATGTTGTTACATGTGTTTATCTGCTGATTATAAAATGTGTTAAACAGTATTTTAAAAACAAAAAAAAATGCAGAGCTGCGCTTTGATTAATTCAGTGAACAAAACATATGCTGTTGGTTCTGTTCTATGAAATTCATATATGATCAATAAAATCTTTTAAAAGAGCAACTTTGGCTTTTAGAATTATACTGCCGACCATGTTTTTTGTCCCAGTTAACTCTGGGCTCATTCTGTTAACTTTAGGCAAACAAAACCACTTTCTGGGTATGATGGTACTGTCTTTTTCATATATTCTTATCCTCTTTCTCAAATTTTTCTAGGTTGGAAGCTGTGTACTGTGGGTGTTACCCACTTTGTCCTAAAGATTTGGTTTATCCCGAAATATTTCCAGGTAGCTGCTTTAATGTGCATTCATCTTTACTGAGATTTAATGCTAAATTAGAAAGTTTGAAAATAAACTTAGGCGGGAGCAATTGTTTATTTGGCAAGTCAACATGTTAGTGTTAAGGAAAATTTTATGTGTTTTAATACATTAGAGTAAGCTTATATTTACCATCTGTTCTTTTAAGATAACAAAAAAGGAAGTTTTCAAATAACATTCTTCATTGTTAGCATACACATCCCATAATGATGGATTTTTATAAGCAGGTCAGTGTTGCTGCAATTGCTTACAGATTTTTTTTAATGATACACACAGAGAAAAATCAGGGACTGAAAGTCACACCAAATTAAACAATTGACTAGTTAATAATATGCAACTGTTGTACGGGTACATACGGCTATAGTACCAGTTCTTTGAAAAAATTCTCATCACTAAATATATCACATATGCATTGTGTTACATTAGAATAATGTATTTTAATCACCCAAAGGAGATGTCTAAACAGCACAACTACACAGTCTTATTTAGCATTAAACATCCTTGTGAGCTGAGGTAACCTTATAAAATCATGCTTAAATAATGTAAAACACGAGGCGGCACAGAGCAATATGCATTTTTAATTAGTAAAGTGACTAATATCGAGTGTGTGCTTTGAGGTTTTTGTTTCATTAAAAATGTATCTGTTTTTCCTGCAGCTGAATATCTGTATTCTACACCTGAACAGCTTTCAAAAAGGCTCCAGAATTTCTGCAAGAGACCAGATATTATAAGAAAACATCTCTATAAGGTAGTTATTGAGAAGAGATTTACATGGTATAAATGCCATATTGAAGTACAAAGAAAAATCTTTAAAAAAAAACATTTAATTAACATACTAATGTTTAAAGGAAACATGCTAGGGAGGGATATTAGTTGTTACACTAACAAGGATTAATTAAACTGGATGCCAGTTGTATTAACCTAGGTCTTATGAAATACGTGCACTTAATGCATGGTACATGCTTTTTTTAAAATTTATTGTTTTCTAAGATGACTGTCCTTTACATTTAGCCCCTAGAGGCTTATAAAAATGAACCTGGATTAATGTAACTCATTAGTTTAAAAGGAAGTAAAGGAAAGATTCTACAATTATACTAATGAGGATAAGCCTTTCTTCCCATCATAATGAAATCCTTAGTCCTCAAAAATTCAGGTAAATGGCATGAGTGAAGTTTGGTGTTCATTTTTGAACTACTTGAAAGGTGATTTTTAAGAATTGAATATTTCTCATGTCCAATTTAATTAAAATGACATAAAAAATCCTCAGTTTCTTTAGAATAAGAATGTCAGTCTCATCTCTGAATGGCAAAGGGAAAATAGTGTAAACAGCATCATCATTCACTACCCTCGTTCGTTATCTTCTTTTCTTTATTTGAATCAAGAATTTTACATTGTTGAAATAACAACACAAAGAGGCCCTACTAAAAGTCTAAGTAATTGAACTAGGATAAATCTGCTTTATGAGTTTTGAAGGTGGCTCTAGGCCATGAGTAATATACCTTTTTATATTCTTCGAATGTAGCATCTTCATTTTACATAAATCCAGTATAGTTTACAATCTAGCAGTTTTATAATCTAACATATTTTAATTTTCCTATGTTAATATATAACCTTCTACATGAAATACAGTTCTCTGCCTTTTTTTTTCTCCTTTCCCTGTTCATAGCCTAAAATACATATTTACATAGTGATACATCAAAACATGACTTTGTTTCTACAGGAAACAGTTAAACTTCAAGAAAAAGAGAGAGAACCAAAAATGCAATTTAACACCCAATTTCAAGCTCATTATCTTTCATTGTCTATTAACTTGGCAATGGTTCAGAAGGTAGCTCATAATAGTTTAAAATGCTGACTGAACAGTTCCAGCTTCAGTATTACTCCTTGAGTCAATACTATTGTATTGTATACATGGGAAGCTCCACAGAGAAAACGGTTGTCCAAGATTTACCTCAATATTTCCTAATTTTTGAAGTTCAGTAGCAGTTTTGTTTGTATGAAATATCAGTCAAATAGTTTCGCATGTGATAGACTGTCAAAATATGCAGATAATGGAAATTGAGGAAATATAAGTATTAGTACAAATGAATTTATTTTCTATATATGACACAAAGCAATTTTCAGTGAGTTCTCTGTCAGATTATTGATTTTTTCCCTCTTTGGATGAATTTTTGGTGAAGTATTTATAAATGTGTTTCCACCATCAAAATGTATCAATTTGTAACATTGCTTAACCCTGTTATTCTGCATCTGCAAATTTTAAACATCTGCAAATTTTTAACCATTTCAAAAGTCAGTGCAACAAGTTGCCTCTAGTAAGAAAAGAAAGCAGATGTCCACTTGAAATATTTTCATTCAGCTACTGCCATAACAGAGCTATAATTATTTATTTTACAAACAACTTCTGAAAAAAAGAATGGCAGCTTAGTGGTATGTTGTTAATATACCAAATTGTTCCTCACACAGCTTTAATGATAACCTATATCTTAAATGCTGTTTCATTGAGTACATGTTAGTACTTAAATGTATTCTAGTTTGTACACCATAAAAACCTGCATCTCAAAGTTTTATAAATTAGTAATTCATGCAAAAGCATTTATAAGAACTTATTTATATAATTCATTTTTAAGCATAGGCTACCATGGATTTTTCTCTTATAAATCTATAACATATTTTCACATTTGCCTTCATCCATAGTGCTTAGTGATATTGTCTAAAAATTAATTTCAAAAATTAATAAATTCGTCTAAAATTTTAAGTAATCAAGAGCTTTATGATACAATTACTAGGAAAAACTGGCATGTTGCAAGGTATAGAGTTAAAAGCACAGGAAGGACCACAGATTTAGTTTGTGTGGTGTTATAGAATTTAAAGCCAAAACAGAAAAGAAAAAATGCCTTCTAAACCTTTATAATAATGATACAACAAGTTATTGTAATTTTTTATCTTGTGTTTCATAAATAGACACATTTGCTTTTATAAATAGGTAACATTTGCTTTTACTAAATACTAGAGAATTAGCATTTTAGCTTTTACCTACTTTTCTTATGCAATCGGAGAGGATCTTTTGTGTGTACTGTGAAAAGAATGTTGGGAGTTATTTTTAGATTTATTTCATTGGACAGTGCTGTTTTGCTTTTATAAAACATATGCTTCTAAGATCTAAAAGGATAGAATGTCACTGAATTCTTTAATTTGTTCCTTTTACATTTTTACACCTTACTCTTTTTTTGTTGTTAAAAGTTTACATTTTAAAATCATTTCAACTTCTTATCATATAGAGTTCACTTTAGGATAGGATTTTTCATATGGATTCACACTTAGAAATTTAATGACTAGAATAAGGCTACTAACACTTGGCTTTCTTCTCACATCAGACATTATACTTTCAATATGAGTGAGAGTTTGGGGTATAACTTGAAGCAGGATTTGAAACAGAATGCTAGTAAGTGAAAAGCAGAAACAGAATTTACTTTTTTTCTTAAAGTGACTCCTTCTATCACAGAACGCTTGTGTCCATGACTTCCTACCTGAAATAATTTCAGACCTGAAATGTTTAAATTCCTCATTTGCATGTATGTGTGTACTCAGTCTCTTTCTCTCTTACACACACACACACACACACACACACACACACACTTGCCTTAGGATCGTTAGAGAAATCCAATACATGCAAAAATTAAATGTTTCTTAATAATTTTAAAAACCTAAAACAATTTTTCTTAATTTAAGAAAATATCAAACCACTTCTGACAAAGTTGATGTCTACAGTTGAGTCACTGACTGTAAACTTGTATTGTCGAGACATGTACTTTTTCACATTAGGCAGATGCACTGGACACATACTTCTCACAGAGTTAAAATAGGGAGCTCTTCGATGACTCCTAAGCCTAACTTGAACACAGATTTCTAGAAGTCATCATAAAAGAATCAGCTAAGGATTGACCCCTTAAACTAACCATAGTTCTTCCTTTCTAACCCAAGCAAGTGTAATACTGTGAAGTTGTATTTTTTTTGGCCTCACTTTTATTATACTATGTGAATTTACTTATGGAAAATTCTCAACAATTATTTGAAATTAGTATTTCATGCTTTTAGAGAACCCTGATCATTATATTTTTAAATGCTGTTGAAAGACATTTTATAGCTATTCCCTCATTACCAGTATTGAAATGAATATACGAGTACAAATAGGGCAGTTGTGTAAGGTAGGTATCATCCAGATTGATGTAAGAGATTTTCATTCCAATCCTATTTTTCATTTACTTTTATTTATAAATTGAATGGTATTCTCTGGTTTAGAAAGAGAGAGAGATGCCATTCTTGCTTTTTGAGAGTGACTTGTAGTTTAAGATTTTTCAGGTGATAGCTCCTGATTTTTTTGTTTTTCTCTTCAAGTTCCTCAATATTGACAAAACTTTTATAATCTCCTATTGTTTGGAAGAGAGAAGAATTTTTAGAGTTCTGCCGGAAACTAATTCAAAACAATAATTAAGCTTACAGTTCACACTCATTGCCCAGAAAAGCCATTTGTAGTTATCTTGATTATGTCAAGCTATATGTACCTGAACCACAGCCAAGCTACTTTGTTTCCTTCAAGAAACTGGTCACTCTGTAGTCCCCTTTTAATTGGAGCTTAAACTCTAGATTTGAATAAGGTGTTGCTCACTGGTTTTAATACTGCTCCGGAGTCCTTACTTTTTCCTTAAACATGAAAACTTAAATGTTTATGACGTTCTAAGAACTTCTAAAAGCTCTCAACTGCACCAGCACAATTAAGGCAAATTCTCAGTCTCAGTCTCTCACTCTTTCTCTCTCTCCCTCCTCTGCCTCTCCCTCCCTTCCCTTTCTTCTTCCCTCTCTCCCTCCCTTCCTTCTTCACCTCCTCCCTCGATTTTATTTGGTCTGGCTTTCCTTTGATTTGTCTAAATAAAATAAAAGGAAAAAGCCTTTTAGCATCACAGATATGCTTTGGCTGATTAAGATCAGTTAGAGGTTTTGTCCTTCTCTGCTACTCATCTGCAACCTGATTCTAGGTGATTTTCTTGGCTTCTATGTGATTCATCTGTAATCCTGGAAGAATATATTTTTTAAATATCAGTTTACCCCTGAGGTACCGCTATTATGAAATAACGAATATAAACCTGTTGTAAATATGAAGCACTTTTTAAATTTCACGTAATATTAATGGCATTTATCGTTGTGTCTTCATCATTTAAAAGTAAAATTCACAGCAAAAACTTGTATGTACAGTGTTATGTGTCTTGTGTTTATATAAAAATTGGATGATGAACTTCCAATGGCTGTCATTCATAACATAAACCAATAAATATGTGTGCAGCAGAATATACCCATTTGCAAAAAACAGTAGCCTTCTTCTCTGGTTGGAAATACAACAACACTTTAAACCAATCAGAAACTGAGATTTCCTGAGGTGATGAAACTCAAGAACCATTTACTTGGTGGCTTTTTGAAATGTAATTGACGTAAGTGATGCAAATTTGCAATATAAATTTTCAGCATACTTTCATCTTTTAGTCATTAATGCTCTTCACTTCTTTCTCTTCTCTCCCTCCTCCTCGTTGCAGGGTGAAATCGCTCCGTTTTCTTGGGCAGCCCTACATGGTAAATTCAGGTCTCTGCTTACAACAGAACCTAGGGAAGATTTGTGACAGATGGGGCTAAGTCACAAACTTGCAGCCTAAGGCAGAATCTGAAGAACTTTCCAGAGTGTGCCCATATTTACCTGATCAGAGAGAAAAGAAAATCTGCAGAGGAAGCTGAGCCTGGCTGCTTGTCATAGCTGACACAGAGCCATCTGCCACAAACCTGTGGCGGCTTCAGATCTCCAATCCCTGCCACCACCCCAACTCAAATTAAATACAGATTCCTAGAGACGTTATGATGGTTACACATGTCCTCGGCATCACATGTAGGAGACTGTTCAAAAAAAATATGTGGCCTGTTGTATAACCGCACTCATGTATCCCATATGTGGTGCCACATTGAATTTCCGGTTGAATCCGTTTTTATCCTTTGTACTGGATGACATGGTGCCTGAATTCTTTCTTTTCGCCGACACGATGGCAGCCAAACTGCAGCTTCAAACGCTTACACTTGGCTGGGTTTCTACCTAGGTTGCCAGGTTATCATCGGAGCCTTCTTGTGTCCTCAAAGGGCCACGAGGCCTGAAAGGAGGATCAGAATGCTTCGGGACTAATTGGGCAGCCATCGCAGAATTGTTTGTGGGCAAAGGGCTGCTTTAGCACTTTTCTTCTAGCAAATTAATGACTCTCAGGCACAGGGGTTTTTAAGTGAAGGTATTAATAAGAGGTCTGGCAGGTATTCCCATGATTCACAGAGTTACATTTGCATTTAATTAATCTTAAAGAAAGTTGCAAGATAAACAGCTGTAATTCGGACAAACATGACAAACAGTGAAGCCATCTAGCCCATAAAATGAACACTGACATACTTGTTTTAATTTTTTTTCCCAGTGTAAAAATAGAGAAATCAAAATACTCCTAACAAAACCAGTAATTTTGATAGAAATATTGCTCCAAAATACTTGCATCTACCTATAAATATAACCTTTTCAAGATAAATCGCTTATGATTCCAATAGTCAAACTGCTGTGTTTGTTGATGTAAAGATGTTTTGAATAGCTAGATGGTAAAATAAATTTTTAATAAAGTACCCACTGCAATTTTTAATTAGCATATTCATTTATGTATAGATGTATACATCTACCTATATGTTTCTCACGGAACGTTTTCCTTGTGACAGAGACAACGAATACAATTGTTTCCCTTCCGGATGAACAAGGATCTGTTTTGCAAATGTTTGTAAGATATTATGACATTTCCAAGATTTTCTTTGCATTCTGGAAAGCAGGAGGTAAACATTTGTAGTCATTAAGGTAAAGTCTGTTGATAAACCATCTTCTGTTTACTGACAGGTAAATTGTAACTTTCCCTAGCTTTTGAAATGAGTAACTTCTATACACCACAGAGTGAGGCACAGTCAAGGAAAGGTGGCGCGACAAGGGGCAAGCCAGGCTCTCTAGCTTCTGGAAGGATCGAGTAGCCTAGCAAGCATCTAAGATGGAGAAAGCAGTGATTCAGAAGGCCAGTAGGGTCCATTTGACAGGTAGCAAAATCGAAAGCACGAAATAGATCAAGGTTAGGGAGCCAGACAAAGCCCTTGGGAGAGAGGCAGTATTACAGATCAAAGAAAGCAGGATTTCAGAGTCTATGAGGCCTGGGAATTTAAAAGCAGTAAGAGTAAGAAGCAGAAACAACAAGCTCCATCTGAACAGACAACTCTCTCCAACCTTTATGAGACCCACAGTGTGTGACGGGCCACCGCAGCACTGGCTTCTAGACTCTCTTACAGGGAAGCCAGTGAACAAATTACTTCCTCACCCAGAAAACAAAGAGCTCAAGAACTATTTTGGAAGTTCCTTCCAGTCTAAGGCTATGGAACTCAGAATCTAGCAGGTGTGCTCCTTTGGAGAGCAAAACTAAAGATATAAATATTAATAAGAAATTCTTTGCCACTTCTCATGGGCAAGGTTATACTTTATGCCACCTACTGAGATAAACCAGATGAGTCAGTTGGCTTCTGTCAGGCGCTGTGTCACATATGACATCTTCTCAAAATAATAATATCCCACGGTCAGGAAATAGTGCTTCATTTGCTGTGTTTTTCTATCCTGAAAATAAATGGTGGCTAAGATATTCTACACACAACTAGTACCCATACATGTTTTCTCACTAATTGATAGGAAAAAAAAAAAAAAAGCATTAAACACTTTTCAGAGAGTACATCTGAAACATTTATGTATTTTCCTGATTTAGGCAAATATAATATTGAAAGTTACCTGTATGTGGGCATTTTTTCTACACTCATAAACACAAATAAAATTTTGCCATTAGCTGTGGCCAACATTCCTTCCAGGACAAAAACTTACATTAGGCTGGGTGCGGTGGCTCACGCCTGTAATCCCAGCACTTTGGGAGGCCAAGATGGGTGGATCATGAGGTCAGGAAATCGAGACCATCTTAACTAACATGGTAAAACCCCATCTCTACTAAAAATACAAAAAATTAGCTGGGCTTGGTGGTGGGCACCTGTAGTCCCAGCTACTTGGGAGGCTGAGGGAGGAGAATGGCATGAACCTAGGAGGCGGAGCTTGCAGTGAGCTGAGATTGTGCCACTGAACTCCAGCCTGGGCGACAGAGCGAGACTCCATCTAAAAAATTAATTAATTAATTTAAAAAATAAAAAAACTTGCATTAAATGTGTCACTTATTTGCGTGATGCTGAGATTTAGAGTTTAAAAAAACAAAACATATAAAGACTGTAATGTCAGAGTTGCTATTAGTTCACAAAAGCAATAAAAAGTTTTGTAAATGTGTAATTCTTAACATTTAAAAATATGTAGGAGTGTATGTGTGCGCTCACACATGCTTCTCAACACCCATGACCTAGTGGAATGGAGTGTTATTAAATAAGTTAATCAGTATTTTGCTGAAATCTCAGCAGATAATTGGTACTACAAGTTGACTCATTAATTCGGTTTCCCTTATCAACCACCCCCATCATTTATTGTTTTGAGTATGTTTTATGGAAAACTTAATCTTTTCTTTTTTTTGACACTCGATTGTTTTTTCTTTTAAAATAAAACCAATTTTAATTTTAAATATCTTTGAAAGTCCATCCATTGTCAAGACTTTGACACAGTGTCTTGAAATACAGCTTGCCCTAAACTTAATCTGTGTTTCTGGCTGGTGTTTCTATAACAAATACCAGGGCACCTGGTTCTTAACCTTCTCGTTTATACTGTGTTGATCAGAAATAGATGCAAATACCTTTTTAAAAATGCTCCTGGTTTAATAAGCATCCTTCAAATACAGTTAAGTTTAAATGCCCTGCTCCTGTTCTCAGTCCTTCAGACATCAGTATGGCAGCAGAATCCATAAGTCAATGGAAACTCTTAGCCATAGAGGGCTGCATAGATTAATTTCAACACCTTGAAATGCATCTGGAAGCAAAGATTTCATTTTATTTTGAAGGTGTTAATTATATTTGATATTTTTAAAAGTAAAATCTGTTTTTGAGAAAGCATCTGCTACCCAGAAATATTATGAGCCACAAAAGAAATTTCACTTAAGTCTCAAGATACTTTCTGTGGATGATACAATCAGTTTTCAAATGATAGTTCATGCTGTCTTTTAATGCTGACATACACTGTGGGTCTTATTCTTCTATTGACTATTGACCCAACTGCCTTTCTTTTTCAGTGGAAAATTTGGGACTATTTAATATTAGATCTTATGTTTAACAATGAAAAGAGTATATTATAAACCACTGACTTGAACATGTTTCATTTTTAAATTTGAATTGCAATACAGACAACTAATGCTCCTATCCTATGCCCTCTCTTCAAAGCTATTCATTAAAATGTAACTGGGGAAGTTTGAAAAACATGCAAGCAATTCTACATGCTGCTCAAAGATACAGACATGTGATTAAAGAACAGTATTACAGAAAACCTGGGCATTAACCAAACTTACAATAATGGTTATGTCAGAGGGGCCATGGTAGAGAAAAAAAGGACATAAAAGTAGGGAGAGGTACATTCATTGCATGATGAGCAGTCTGTTTCTTAAGCTGGGTCATGATACACAAAGGCTTCTTGCCACTCTTTATGACTTTTCACGCATCTTCAGTGTATTTATTGCATATACCTTTTGATAGAAGATATAAATACTTTGGGAAGCATGTTACTAGTTTTGCTATCAGGCTCTCCTTAACATTTCTTGGTTTCCTCAACTATTGATTGAGTCAGAAAACCGCTTCCCTCAGACAGTGATAGAAACTACTGCCAATGTTGCTTGAGAAGACTTTCCTCTGCTTAACAGGAGCCAGGGACTTCACCTCAACCCTCATGCTGTGGAGAAAGTCAGACTTAACTGGCCACAGGTTCCTGTTTCTTGGGGCTGCTGATCGCCATCTCTAACAGTCACCTGTGGCAATCACAAGATGGAAAACTGTAGCTCTAAAACTCCCTTCTGAAGGGTAAGGAAAGGAAGATGAAGGCAGATGTTAAATAAGCCCAGTCTTTTTCATCTCAAACAATTCAGAACTGCCTGTTAGAGCACAAGAGCTCTCTGAGCTCCCAACCACACTACCCACTCCCCATAGTGTTGTCTCTCCCCTTTCCTCTTCGGGACGCAGGAGCGAATCGTGGTCTCTGTGCTTTCATTGCAATCTATCCCAGGGGAAGAGTTCTCCCTGGTGTCTGTGGGATGCCCTCACTGCATGTGAGGCACAAATGGCTTCAGGGACCAGGATCCCCACTCACTCTGCAGTCCATTTTTCTAAATTGGAATTTGGGATCAGTTTCTTCAGGTGTCCCGCCATCATCTCACTATCTGAGTTATTCCTTATCCACCCCCAACCCCAAGGAGAGGATCCTAATTGTTTTTATAAACTGATAGAAGGAATTGATGATTCTTGGAAGATAATTTTAAATGGTGATATTACTTTCCCGTCAGTTACTGCATTTAAATAGCAGACCTCAGGTGGAGTGCGAGAAGATGTGACTCCTAGGAATACTGGTATGACCTTTCTCAAGCAACCTGAAGTTCTTTAGATCTGAAAATTTAATGTCTTCAATATCATTTCACAGATGAGAAAATTAAGGCACATATAGTGACATATTTAGGAGCTGAAGTGTGTTACAGAAAAAGAGTTTTTTTGTATAAGCCTTTCCCTACATTGGATGTTGTCATTGTCACCTATGTGCCTTTCAGGAAGCACCAAGTGCAGTGTGCATGACTCAGTTGGACCTCTAGTTCCCTTCTGTTTCTGTCTCCAGCTGGCAGGATACAGCAAAGGACAGCGGAGGTGGTTATTTTGTGGCCCACTTTTCTGCCGTTAAAAGGGACAAAAGAGACCATGTAGTATGGCCAATTTTTTGTTTGTTTGAGAGGGAGTCTCGCTCTGTCTCCCAGGCTGGAGTGCGGTGGCTCCATCTCGGCTCACTGCAAGCTCCGCCTCCCAGGTTCACGTCATTCTCCTGCCTGAGCCTCCCGAGTAGCTGGGACTAAGCCACCCACCAGCATGCCCGGCTAATTTTTTTGTATTTTTAGTAGAGATGGGGTTTCACTGTGTTAGCCAGGATGGTCTAGATCTCCTGACCTCATGATCCGCCCGTCTCAGCCTCCCAAAGTGCTGGGATTATAGGCGTGAGCCACCACGTCCGGAGTATGGCCATTACTTTACGTGTTTTTATTATTGCTCTGATTCTCCCTTTAGGGAGGCATTCAGTGAGTATACCCCATCTGTCACAGGCCTGCACCACTCCCTGTGGTCTTACATGCTACTGAATTCATACATTTAGGTAAGTTCCCTGGCCCTCCTGAGAAGCACTTATTTCATAACCTCCTGTATTTGAGATGTAGGAAACTGGGGCCTGAGGAGAAGTCCCTCGGTGGTACAGGCAGATCTAGAACTCAGATTTTCCAGGGCTTTTTCAGTAGGCTGTGGTTGAGCGGTAGTCAAGACCACCTCTTCAAGGAGGGAAAAAAAAATTGTCTTCTCGTCTCTTTCTCCTGTTTCTTCCTTCTGCCTCTCTCTGTAAGAAGAAATGTGTTAATAAGTTGCTAATACCCTACTCTAGGTGTATTATGTTACACCGGCCAGTATTTGTATTCTCAATGACTATAAGGAGAGGAATGCAGAAGAATTGATTTATGTACTAAAAGTTCAGACTCTGTGGCACTTATGATATTTCTGGACAACTGACTCTTCTCTATTGCCTTTTGAATCATACAGCGACAAAGCTGCTCACCCATATATGTATAAAGCTGACCCTTCATCCGAAAGGCAGCCCCCAGTGTCTCCCCACACAGGGCGGGAGAGCAGAGGGAGCAGGTGGCAACGTGGCAGCACCTTGAACTGTGCAGCACTGGGCCTGCTCCCCCTCATCCCAAAGCAATAACCCAGAAATTACATCCTGAGACTTACTTCCTCAGAAAGAAAAGGAAGGGGAGGGATAACTTAAAAAGAAGAAACTTCTAATATGGTATTAGACCATAATTCATAGGGAAATTTATGCCTGAGATATGAATTTCTGAAAATAAGGGGCTTTTTTGGAAGGGAAACACTGACACGTCCTTAATTATAGAGTAATAAATACCAATGGTATATTATCTTTCGATATTTCCTTACACAGATATCAAAGCATGCAGCTGTTTTTGAAAACTGATAATCAAGTACAATATGAGTATATTACATCTTGCACTTACAACACACCCTTCAACTAAGCAGCATCATGGAGCACTTAACGGTGAGAAACAGAGCTGCTCATAGTAGAAACCTAACTGAACAAATTAGCTTTGAATTGTAACTTAAGAATCATAGTCAAACCAAAGCGTCTGTCCTTGCCAGGAAAGGCATTCCAAAGGCAGAGAGCATGCCAAGTAAAAAGCCTTTGCTTCAGGATTATGGAGACAGTTCTGAAAAGCCAGCATAACTTAATGATCAATCAGAAAAATATAGAGCAGTAACTACACAACTGAAGGATGCATAAAAATTGTACAAAGCGTTAATAGTGGAATGGGGAGGTAGGATGGGATTTTACGAGCCAGTATTAAGCTCTTGGAAAGTTTCATTTGTTGCCCTCAATCCACACAGCAGAAAGAAAGAGAAAGAGACAAACATGGTCAAAGAAAAGTATGTGGACAAATGTGGGGAGTAGAAAAGGAAATGAAGGTTAAGCAAGGCCAATATGATTCAGAATAAAAGGGAGGGAGGGAAGTATAAGGAGCCAGCTGTAATTACTGAATGTTACATTAAGAAGAGCTGAAATTGAGAGGGGGAGGTCTTGAGTATTTTACTAAGTGAATTAATGTCCTCTTCCTCGGGTGTCTGAAGTTGCAGATTTTAATTTATTTGGTGCAGGGATTTATTACAGAATTCTTAATGGGTGGGGAGATAAACAGGGACAATTATAAACTCTTAGGAAGTAGAAAAGAGGACCATATAATACTTTCTATAAATTTAACTGTAATAAACAGGGTTTCAAGCTATGGACAAAGATAGTCAAAAAAAGCATTTGGTCCATGATAATAGGACTTACAGGGAAATAAGAGGTATGTCCAAAAAACTTAAAGACCAAAACAAAGAAAAGCCCACATAGATGTGTGAAACCAAGGATTTTGAATGACTTGGGAGCTAGTTTTATTGCCGCTCCCCTTTCTCCACCCATTTAAAAAAATAAATCATAACTCTGGCATTTAAAAACCTCCTCATGAACATCATTTATTAGTATAAACTTAATCCTGTGCTATTCTTTGGTGGGTGGTAAGAACATGAACTAACAACAACTGGACTAAAACGACGGCAACAGGATGATCCACTCAAACACAGGAAAGCTATAAGAAAAAGAAAAACTCCTAATATGCTCTTTCACCTTCCTTACTTTACAGAAGGATAAAGCCAAAAAGGGGAGAGCATGTGGCTAAACCACAGAAAGACTAGATGCCTAAAAGAAAAATTTTAAAGTTTTCCTAAATAGGTATTAGAAGGGGAAGGGGGATTTAAACCTTGTGTGATTTACATCATTTTGTTAATCTGCTAATCTGCTTCCCTGGAAGGTGAGAAAGAGTGCTGTCTGCCTTCTACAGTTGAAGAGACTAGGGCAGAAACTAATTATGTTCTTATCCCTGAGTGTACCTGGCTGTCATCTGGCTGGCAACTAGTCCACAAACTATTGGTTCAGGCATTTGCCTGTCAATAATGTTAGCCATCATTTAAATTGTTAAATATGGATCAGAAGATCTTTAAGAATTACTGATAGGCAGCTATTAATATTGGATGTAAATAGTATTATTTGGGGTGTGGGTAAATCATTTGACTGGAACCACATAAAAAAAGGACTTGGAAATTTTATTTTTAAAATGCTGTTCGGGAGATGGCATTGATGAAAAAAATACAATTGAAAATGAAAAAACATCATCTACAAAGAGGAAGATGGGTAAAAATGACTAAACCAAGAAGCCTTGTCACCTTGAACCTGATGCTTCATTGTATCAGAAGAAAGTAAACAGATTGCTAACAAAGAGACAAACCCCTTCTAATTTCCAAAACTGGCCCAGCAAATAGAGAAGAGTGTACTGCGTGGCGGCTCGGGGTGAGCCTTTGAGTATTAAAAATGAGGGCACAGACCTAGAGGTTTTTAATGGTCCGCGGGCGGACTTCAGATTCTGAACACTCCTCCACCTTCGATGGAGAATTCGGGACACGGTGGAGTTTAACCAGTATCTTAAATCCCAGGGACAGGGTGGAGATTGCTTTGTGATCATGATTAATTAAAAGGAAAGAAATCAAAGCAGACATCTCTCCTTTTCCCATTTGAGCCTCAGAGTCATGGAGGGGAACTTGTACTCTGTGGTGCTTGCCGCTATGTTCCCTGGCTTTCAATCGGTTTGGCTTTTCCCCTTGAATTTTTAAGGCTGTGATACCAGGCCAATAAAATAGAATCTACAAAATTGCAAAACAAAATTGTGTGTATGTGTGCGTGTGTATTAGAATTTTACTGAAGATAATTGCAACACTTTAAGCACAAAAATTTTTAACTTAAAATGTATGAGTAATGAAGTTTTAAAGAAGCAAAATGTGCTCAATCGGAGTATTTGTAGTCCCTTTTTTGTAAGAGGTTCCCCAGATCTCTGGGTGCATCAGCAAACTGTCCTCCTACACGGTGGAGCCTGCAGCTGCGATTTGGCCCCGGGCACCACCTATCCAGAGTCACTACCTAATGCATTTTACATTTGCACACATTGTCAAGGGGTGGGGGGCAGATAAGGGGCCTCCCCGCAACCCCCCAGCGTTCTGTTTTCTTTTGTCGCGGCCGTCAGCTGACACATGGAAAATGTGGTGTACAGTTTTGCTTGCCTTTAATCTGTAATTAAGGATCCCTTGTGTGGGGCTTGCTACCTCTTTTCGTTCTGCCTCCCTGCCGCTCAGGTCTTCTGCCCTCGGTGGGGTTTGGCCTGGCGCACCGCAGCCTGGGGGCTCGGGGTCGCCGGGCGGAGGAGCGGGCAGTGGGGAGGCAGGGATCGCAGGGACCTCCGCGGAACCCGGCGCTCGTCTGCCGAGAGAGCGCACGCCCCGGCACGCCGGCCCCAGCTCGCCCGAGCCCCCGACCAGCTCGTGCCTTGCGTCGGGGCAGCTGCGCCCGCGTTGCCCAGAGCGGGTCGCCTCGCCCGCGCGTCCGCTCCCTCCACACTGCGGCGCCTGAGCGGCCAGCGAGCCCGAGCTCCGGTCTGCGGCGGCGCCCGCCCTCAACGCCTTGCTCAGTCTGGTCCAGAGCGGTGGGGGGAGTTTTCTGCACCTTTCAGGCGCGGGAACATGTCGAGGGACTGGGGAGGACGTTGAGGTCACGAAGTCATCACCCAGTCCTCTCGGCTGTGTGGGCGCTGCCGGAGCGCGGAGCGGAGCACGAGGGGCTCGTCCCAGGGCGCGGGCCCCGCCAGCCCCCGGCGCTCCCACCCGCGCGCACTCCCTCGCACACCCGCGCTGGCACGCGCATCCTGGCGCGCGAACACCGTGCCACGCGCGCGCTGTCACGCATACACACCGGCACGCACCCGCCACGCGCGCGCCGACACTCCCAGGCTGGCACGCGCGCACGCGGTGGGGGCCCACTCCTGCCCGGGTTTGGCTGCGCCAGGCTTGGGTGCTCTCTCTCGGGCACCCCCGGGAAGGGAGCGCAGCCCGGTGGGCCGGCACCCTGTGCTTTACGCGTCTGAGGATTTCATGGAACTCGGTTCCCTGAGTCGGCCAGGCTCAGTCCTCAGTGAGGGAATACGATGAAGACGCACTAAGCAAAACCAGAAACACCGGTGCCTTCTACCTTTTTAAAAAACATAACTTGCCCTCAGCAATCCCGGGAAAGGGAGTGGGGATGGGCACGGAGACTCTCCGGAAGGGATTTTATCTACACACTTTAGAATAACTCCTCTCTGACTCTGGTATGTTCGGATACGTGATTTAAATCTCACCCCCCAGACGCTTTCTTTTTCACTTCGCACCTGTATATTGAATACAAACCTCATTTCCCCTCCTCACCACTAACTGGTTTTTTAGGAGGAGTGGAGAAGAGGAGTTAAGCAATATTGGGGCAGGAGAATATTTAGAAAGGTAACATTTATTTGTCACTCATTTGCTCTGATTAAGTTTTTGAAAACTTGGGAAAATATTCCTATTTTGAAGCTTGCATTTTGTGAAAAGCCTCACTCACACTGCCGTGATTTACCATTATTTATCCGAGTATACACATGTATGTATAGGAGAAAAGGAATGCTGATCCTTCCTGATTTCAGCAGTGCCGTTTTCCTTTCTATCTATGTGGTTTTAGCATAATTTTCTCCCTCTTTCTCACCAACAGAGATATTATAGTATGCAAAAGCAGGGCACACCTGTGACCAAATACAAGAAACATTAGCCTGGAGTGTTTGCGAATATTCCTTGTCATCTATCGCTCAAGATTTACTCCCTCAGATTTGAAATATTCCCCAAACTGGTTTAAAGGTGTGAGCGGGTGGGTTAACGCGTGAGAGCAGTCCAAAAGTAAAGCGAGGTTGGGAGAGGGTGGCCTACATAAACCTACCCTTGGAAGGCTAAACAAGAACGCATGGGAAGTGCATTAAGAAGAGACTGTAAACAATGATAATCAGGGCTTTCAAAAATCATAAAACGGATTGAAATATCTGATTCATTATTTATTCATCACAGCACAACTTTGCAAATCTGAGAATAGTGTTTGGAAACCAAGTGCCTTCTATTTAGTACATCAAATCAGCAGATGGGTCTCCTTTCCAAACTGCGGCTAAAGGGTTAAAGCTATCATTTTAGAAAAGAATCTCAGGAAATGATACTCAGATCTAATATATTTCCTTTTCTTTCTGGCAATAATATCCCCCAAAGAATAAATATATACTTATTGATATCATGATAATGTTTCTCATTCTGAGTACAAGTGTCAGACTGATTCCCGTTTGTGTAAGTGTTTTTAAAACTGCGAGGACACTTTCGCTACTCTGAAAGCTGACGAGCCAATGAAGGGGAGCTTCTTTTAACTCCATAATAGCAGGTTACATAGTAAATGAACACTGATGGTCAAATAGCCAATTATGGTATAAATATCCGTTGTTTACAGAGAGGTGTTAAATGAGCCTTGGAGTACAAGGGATTAGGCCGATCTATGCTACAATTTGTTCTTCAACCCATTATGTCTTCCCTTTAAAAGGCCAGTGCCATTGTAGGTAGTATGCACACAGAACATACTTCTCTATGTTGATTTTAGTTTGCTTTATTTCGATGCACACTGTTGTTTACTTTTTAAAATTTAAATAAATGTCAGCATTGTATAATTTCTATGTTAACAAAGCAGTGAGCAAAATCCCTTGTATGTTTATAAAATATTATTGTTTAATTCACATAGTTTAGAAATTCCAAATGTTGAGAATAGGAAGGAGGCCAAATACCATCTGTTTATAACTATGATGCATCGTAATATGTGTACTTTTAAAAGGAGTTTGGTCAATCATGCCACTATTTTATCTGCTCGGAATATGTTGGAGATTTAAAATGTAATTTACAGGATTACTTTTAGTGCGTTGCATCCAACTGTGAGTTGTAAAGAAATCGGTCTCTTCTGTTTTTCTCAAATTAATCATGTAACAGCCCCAATTAATGGGGGCTGTTAAACGTGTCGCCTTTTGCTTAGCTCCAGAATTCTTCTAACTTTGGCTCAGTCCACCTTCTTGATGCTGATAAAAAGTCCAAGGACAAATGAAACAAAACACTCCTAGCTGTGTCTTTCTGCCAGGAGATAGTCACTAAGAATGGGAGGCAGAGTATGGTAGCTAATAATTAGCTAACATCAGCCCTGAGAAATTACCTGTGAAATACCCTTTGGTACTAAATTGAAAAACATTTGACACTCCCTGTTTTAAAATAGTATTTTCTTGTCCCTGAGACTTCTGATTTAACTTACCTTTTATTTCAAAGGCATCTAATTGCATACCATGTAACAAAGGGAGTATACTTTCTTGCAATAGATGAACAGGTTTTTGTTTTTGTTTTTAGTTACAAACTCAAGTTATTCAGTTAGGAACTCTCTCTTGCTTTGCAAATCAGGGAATCTCAGCAACGGGGCCTTCAATTCCCAGGCAGTCATAGTTTTGAATCCAGAGGTGGTTTTAGAGTGTCACACCATGGGGTCTCCTTTTCAAGAAGGAGGAAGTGAAGATGAGCTCAGATGTCTTGAAAAGGTTTGAAAGCTGTGATAAAAACGTTTATTAGCAAATGATGGTTGCTTGATTGATGTTTTAGCAAGGTAGAATCAGTAAAAAGCTACATCTTGAAATGCTTTTATAAACACATGCAGAAATATGAAAACAAACTCCCAATAAACTGGGCATGTTCTGGATGTTTTACTTCTCAGTTGAGTGTTCAATGAAAAAACGGTGCTGTATAAAGTGGTTTCTCTGTACTATTTAGCAATATCTGTTTTCTCAAACATTTTAGTTTTAGCAGCTTCATCTAAAATTGTACCAACCTAGATTATGTACTCATACATAATTAAGAACATTAAGAATACCTTCTCTAAGTAAATAAACTGACCCATTATACTTTTTTTTTCCAATCTAAATATTATATTTTGAAAGTCTATTTGTTTTCTTTCTGGTCAGATTTTTTTTCCCAAAGAATGAATCCATTGGCTTCTTATGTTATCAAGATATGCGTAAGCTTGTTTTTCTTTGGGTTACAGTGAGAAAATGCCAGACTCCTTTTTCCTACGTAATTGCTCAAGTGTGTACAGAGTATAAGAGCGAATCCAAAAAATTATAATAATGTTAGGGATAAAGAGGAAAGAGATTGGAGAAAGTGGAGGGGGAAGGGAGGTAAGAACAGCAGAAGATAGAACTAGGATAAAAGAGGTTTATCAGACAAAGCTTTCCCAATTGCTTTGAGGGGATAAGACATAATCATTACAAGCATCATCATTTCCAAATAAAACCTAGATTGTTGCATTCAGATATTAAACAGCTAGGGGAAACTTTAAAGTGAACCTTTTTGATGCATGTGAACTAGTTTTTTCATTCAAGCCCAGCATTCTTAAGTGAAGCAAGTACTAAAAGATATCCATATTTCCATCATGGGAGACAGAGAAGAAGTAGAGGCATTCTCTGTGTTTAAGGCATTTACAATATAAAAATAAGCCATAAATACATAAAATGAACAAGACTAGGTATAATGCACTCTTATATTTTGCCTATTGTAAGTGCAAAAATAATGATGATTTTAAATGGAGGAATTATTCAGACATGCTTTCCAACTGATACTTTAGCAGTTCATTTCTAGGCAAGTTAAACAAGGCTTAAAATGAATAAACTCTTCGGAACTCCTCTAGTGTAATGAATTGCAGTAGATAATCAAGATTGAAATTGGCATGTAGGTGTGCATATCATGTTCCCTTTAGAACTGACTTAGAGCCATAGCAGTGACCCACAGTGTGCACATAAGTCATTGCTATAGTCATATTATCTTGACAGCCAAATCATTTTATAAAATATACTTTAATAAGTTACTATTGAGCCCTTAAGTAAAACCATATAACTTAACCATTACTGAGTGGGCATTTATAGGTATTATATTTAAATTGGGTAAAAGATAAAAGAAAGGAATTAAGAATAAGAAAAATGTATGGGAAACTATTTGCTTCTTGCGATTAATCTAAAGCATGCCAGAAGTATCTTTTCATTTTGCTTTTTATGAAGAATTATTGACCCTACGAAAAGTCATTTGAGGACTGCAAGTAAACAAACAATAAAAATAACAAAAATATTGCTTTTTTAAGGAGAGAATACAGAAAGTAGTAAACTCATGCATTGTAAACATTAAGAAGAAAAGACATAAAATTTAATACACACAATAAATAATAAATATTCTTCAGTTTCATATGATGGCTAATGAAGGGGAAAGCTCATGTGGAAAATTTGGAAAGAGAGACGAATGTAACAAGGTAATTAACTCTTTGCTCCTTTAGCCTTAGAAAAGAGAGAGTAGGGTAAGATTTCTTTTAAGTTTAGATCTGCAGCAACCACAGAGATCAAATCGGCCTCTCCAAAACAAATAAAAGGAATGCCACTAGCTCTCCAACCCAAGCTTCAGTCTCGTTGCCCCCGCCCTCCCCCAACCTTGGTGCCCCAAAATCTCGGGCCCTGGAGTCTTTGCTCTTTGATGGAATTCTTGCCTCTATTCAGAGATCAGCAGCAGCTGGGTTCTTGCCTTGTTCTCTTGGCCCTTCTACTGATGGAGTCTGCCATCTGGTATTCACTCTGTTATACTTGGGTAGCTCTTTATAATTTAAGATGCACTTCTTCATCTGTCCTCTGATTTAGTCTTTAGAATGCCCTTGTGACATAGATAAACTGTAGTTTTCGTCACAGATGTCAAAAGGAGCAACTCAAAATCATACTGCTAGGACATTGCAGAACTGGGACTAGATGTGATAGCACATGGCACCCAGTGTACCCCTTCCCCTTAGACTGGGTTTCATACTTTGTTCTTCATTTGGATTGCGAACATATGAATACATTACAATCACCCTCTTTGTGTTGGGTGGGGAGAAGAAGGAAAAGAGAAGGAGCTGAAGGGAAAAAGAAAGGAAAGAAATCTCTTCAGGCTTTTCTGTGAAGTGGAGAAGGATAAGTCTTTAAATAGCTCCCTCTCTGCTTACCAAGATTAGTCAGGAGGGAAGCACTTCCTAAAATTTGTATCCTGTAAAGGAAAAACGAATTCCAAAGCTATCATGGAACAATGTGCTTTAACAGATAGAAATCTGAAGTTGATAATCCATTGCCAGAGCTCCTTAATGGATTCTGGGATATGCATGGAGTTGGCCACAAGCTGGATTTGGAGTAAAAGGTGAAGAACAACTCTTCTTAAGAAATGAATAGGAATTTGGGAAGACTGAAGGAAAAAAAAAACCTTGTAGAGAGGAAAAGAAAATGGTCACAGAATAGAAGGACATAAGCAAGGACTTAAAGGTAACATATCCAGCAGCAACCCGTAGTGGGATAGAGTGGATTATTACATTCTTTTTATTCAAGGGATGGATTACACTCTGTTTTAAGGTTGTGGCCCAATGTCATCTCTACCTGTAATCCCAAGCTTCCATTGAAAGCCGGCTACACTAAAATTCCCTTGCTTTAGTTCCACATTTGGGGAATGAAGGTACAGGGAGGGTGGACAAAGGTGACACTGCAGAAGGAATGATTTAAAATGAAGACAAGGCCAGGTGTGGTGGCTGACTCCTGTAATCCCAGCACTTTGAGAGGCCGGGGTGGGAGGATCACTTGAGGCCAGAAATTTGAGACCAGCCTGGGCAACACAGTGAGACTCTATCTGTACAAAAATCTTTAAAAATTGGGTGTGGTCAGGAAGGGGAACATCACACACCCGGGCCTCTTGTGGGGACGGGGGAGGGGGGAGGGTTAGCATGAGGAGATATACCTGATGTAAATGACGAGTTAATGGGTGCAGCAAACCAACATGGCACATATATACATATGTAACAAACCTGCACGTTGTGCACATGTACCCTAGAACTTAAAGTATATTAAAAAAAAAAAAAATTAGGTGTGGTGGCATGTGCCTGTCATTCCAGCTACTTGGGAGGCTGAAGTGGGAGGATCACTTGAGTCCAGGAATTCAAGATTGCAGTGAGCTATGATTGCACCACTGCATTCTAGCCAAGGCAACAGAGCAAGACCCTATCTCTAAAAAATGAAATATAATAAAGACAGAGAATGTTACGGAAGTGGAAAATAAGGACAGGAGATAATTAGGAGAAATGGAAGCCCTTTGAGGATGAACACTAAGACACAAGAAACCCATAATGCAGGAGGCCTTGGAGTAAACCGGGCAGCTGATTGTTGATGCTGTGGACGCTTGGACATTTTTGGCTCTTCAGCATCTACCTATCCTTCTGTCAGAATCTGAAATTCTGTGTGAGGAAATAATTCTTTCTTACTGATATTATCAATCCTGGAAATGGAATCTTGTCTTGAAGAGAGGAACAAAAAGACAACCTCTGTATTCCAGTCCTTCCTGCGTGGAGGAGCCCAACCAGACTATTCCCACCAGAAGACGGTGGGTAGGGTCTGTCTCCTAACCTTCTCAGCTACTGGGGTTTTTACCAGTCCCAAGCTCAAAAGTCCAGCCTCCCTCCCTTTGATATTGTTCTCTATCCACTAGGATTCTGTCAGGTGCAGAAAACCGAAGGCCCTGGCTCACCTGACTTGTTCAGCAAGGAAAAATTATTTCAGATAGCAAGAAGATGGATGTAGAGTGGTTACGTCTTTCCACTCTCTCATCCTGACCCCGTAAGGTCACAAGAAGGCTGCAGCAATCCAGCCGTCACATCCTCACCATATATCTCTTTCCAGATGCAGGAGAGGGTTTTTTTGTTTTTTGGTTTTTGTTTGTTTTCTTGTCTCTCTTTCGCAGTCAAGAAGAGTTTGCCAGAAGCTCACTAGGAGAATCCCCCACATAACCTCATTGCATCGTATATGCATAAACTGGCAGGGGGAATGGGAATTGGATCTATCAATTAGACACTAACCCTGAGCCATATAGGGGTAGAGGGATGAATAGACCATGAAAAAAAACAGGATGAAGTTCACAAAGACAAAAGAGAGGAAAAGACTGTTTGGTAGCTAATCCATACTGCAACTTCTCCCAAAAAATACATTCATGTCTAGTTTAGTCAGATTGAGTTTTTGTTGTTTGCAAGTAATTCAAATTAATATCCTTAGTTATAGCTACTACTGAGATTACTGAGATTGTTTAAATTTTGGATAACTTTTGATAAATACAGATATAATTTGCTTTTATGTCAAGATTATTTTTTACTTTTTTTATTTATTCATTTAATGTATGTGAAGAGATGGCTTGGGTTTTAGAGATATTATTTTTTTACTCTTCTAGATGTCCAGCATGTATTGGCCATAATAAATTTTTTCAATAATAGGTTTCTAAATATGTTTAATGTCTTACTTTGACGTGTATTCATGTGTTTCTTTTTTGTTCATTCTGTAATTCATATAGTCATTAAGTTATTTGTTTATTCAAAAATTATTATTAAGTGCCTGATATGTATGTGGAAGACATTGGATTAGAAAGAAAAAGAAAAGAATGTTAAAACATTTGCAGAACCTCAAATGAAGGTACATTTATTTTCACTTTATAACACTTTTAAAAGGGGAGCAATGGGACAAAAATGAGGAACCTGTGGATGTTCCCAGCCTTCTCTTCTTGCTAACACATTTCCCTGCTTTGCCTGCTTGGTTTTCTCCATTCTTTTTGTTCTGAGGTGAGTCTTGCCTTGACAGACAAGTTCTTTTTGGGCTTTAGGGATGAGAATAGGGAGGAAAGGGAGAAAGAACAAAAGTTCAAAAGATTAAATTTGGAGGAGGAGGTTATCTTGACGTGAGAGTGGAATTTGAAGACAGATATAAAGGAGGAGAAGCAGCTGCTGTGTGTGAACCACTAGATGGGGGAGGCAGAGGGGAATTTTTTAGAATAGCTATGGACTCTGTGCCCTTCACAGTGTTCAAGAAAATAAATGAAGAACTTGAATCACTTTGAAATTATTTTTAGCTGCTGCACTGTGGTGGGGTTTGTTTTTTTATTTGTTTTTTTAATCATGATGTTGTTCATATGGGTTATTACTTTGTAGTATCCAGGGCTCTATTGGATTGCAAGTGACAGAAATTAACTCACAGTAATCAGGCACTAAATTTGACTTATGTATTGAAAAGTTCTAGGAGATGATCTTGGGGAATATGAGGACCCAGTGCTCAAGCACCACTCTCTCTGCCCCTTTCTCTCTCACCCTGTCTCTCTCTCTCTCTCTCTCCATCTCTCTTTCTCTCTCTCTCTCCCTTTTTCTCTCTCTCCCTTGTTCTCCCTCTCCTCCCTTTCTCTCTCTCTCCCTTTGTCTCTCTTTCTCCATCCCTCTCCCCTACTCCTTTCCCTCCCTCTCCATCCCTCCTTCTCTCTCCTTTCTCCCCTCCTCTATATTGATTTCTTTCTCTAGAAGGCTATGTTGATGTGGTAGGAAAGATAACTTGTGTGTGTGTTGCCTGTGATTCTTACAGGCTCAGAAAAGAGAACCTCTCACATCCAGCATCCAAATCAGACCCTGGCAAAAGGGCATTTATTCACCTTGCTTGGGTCACTTTCCTACACTTGTGGTGGGAGATTAGGGAAACTAAGGAAGACATAATTTCAGATGACCACTTCAGTATTACATTGGAATGGATCCTTCAATCCATGTTAAAAGAAACTTTCCAGATGTTAGGCAGAGGAATAAGTTGTGCTATAGTATCTCTTGTTAAACATTGTATTTCTTGTTAAACAAGTCTCTCTTCTTCATTGAGTTATTTCCACTACTATCACCATATGGGGTTGAATTTTAACTTAAATATAGATGTCTAGTGGTCTTTTTAAATGTCTTCCAAAGGACTAGACTCCAAGGTAGCTTTGAAATGAAAGTTATTAGATATGCAGGAAAAAAAACCATGGGAATAGAGCTGCAAGCAAAGTCGCAATAAGTGAAGCAAGTATTCTCCCCTCCCTTGGAAAAATGAGGGACTTAAACTTAAACCTCATCTTGAAGCACCCAAGTCCTTTGCAGACTTCCTAAGAAGGGAAGATGCCTAGTAGGAGATAAATCTTTTGTTAATGAGACATGCTCAAAATAATTCCCTGTTACATACCGGACAGTACAATTAGAGACATTAAAAAGAGATTGTAGAATTTCTAAGCTACAGAGATTGGTATGACCATTTAGTGCATTGTGGACTATAGTTCAGCTGTCAAGTATCTGTTAAAAACTAGTTGTAGATTTCTATGAAAAGTTTTTCATTTCCGAGGATAAGAGAGTCAGTTATGGTGGGGGCGGGGGGACATGTCTGAGTTTAACCAGACTGGGAATGCAAATAGAACCCTGGTATTCTTTCATATGCCTAAAAAGTACGTATTGGTTCTGAGGTGTTAAAGAGGTCAAGGTCATAAGCCCTGGTTCTAGGAAGGACAGGTCGCTAGGATGATGTGCATAACTGTCGGTGATCAAAAGTGCCTAAGAAGATACTTGAAGCTCTATGAGACTTTGCTCAGACTATGGAAGAAAGTGGTATATCGTTGTATAGATAAACATAATTGAATAATCTATTGTAAGTAAACAAAATAAAAAATTGTGTACATACTGTTTACTATAGTTGTAGTAGATTGAATGATTGTTCCTTATTCCTCCTTGTTCTGGAATTATATGTTTTACATTTATGGCCATTTCCATGTGACTTTGTGCTTCCTCTGGAGGAAGCATAGTACTTTCCCAATCCATTACGTCAGGCTTGGCCATGGACTTGCTGTAACCATTGGAACTGGGTTGGAGGACAGTGTTCCTAGCTGAGGACTTAACAGGTACTGCAAGTCTCTTCAACTTCTATCATCCATTGTGATAATACCATAGCCTAGGTAGCCACTGGCCTATGAAAAATTTGAAGATACATGAACCCAACCTAAATCCAACTCAGCCTGGAGCACAGAGCTGGGAACCTGAAGTTGAGTTTTGTATAAGCAAACTGCAGCATCTCACAGATCTGTGAGGGAGGCATTAATGCTTGCTGTTTTAAGCTACCAAATTTTGGGGTGGTTTTTTATGTAACATTAATGTAGCAATAGCTGACTGAGAGACTAGTATTTTTTCCCTCTCCCTATAAGTGTTTTGGAATTGATGGTATATCTAACAATTCATAGCATTGTAGGATCAAGGAAATTCAGTAATTACATAGGTAATCATTTAATTAGAGTTATGAAAAGTGGTATGAGAGGGGGCAAAAACACAAAACACAGAGACGTAACCCAATCTGACAGTCAGGAAAGGTTTTTCTGAGGAAGTAACGTTGAAGCTGAGAGCCAACCTTTGACTAAACAAAGTTGGTTGATGGGGAACATTCCATCTGAAGGGAGCAGTTTTTGCAAAGCCCTTAAGGCAAAAAAAAAAGAGCTCACTGTATACTGAGAAGTATCTGGAAAGCGGAGAGAAATCAGGCAAATGACAGAAGAGAAGTTGATGAGGCTCAGTTTCACGCAGTGTGATAGGCTGAACTGTGTCTCCCCATAGATTCACATGTTGAAGCCTTACCTCCTACACCTTGGAATGTGACTATTTGGAGATAAGGCCTGCAGAGAGGTAATTAAGGTAAAATGAGGTCATGTGGGTGGGCCTAAATCCAAGACTGGTGTCTTTATAGGAAGAGGAGATTAGGACACCCAGAGAAAAGACCATGTGAAGACACAGAGAGAAGACAGCTATTCAAAAGGAGAAAGGCCTCAGAAGACATGAGCCCTGCCAACACCTTGATTTTGGACTTCTAGCTTCCAGAACTGTAAGAAAATCAATTTGTTGTCCAAGGCACCCAGTCTGTAGTATTTTGTTAGGGAAACTCTCAGAAACTAATAAACACAGTATGCCCGGGTCTAAGTATGGTGCCCATACATAGTAGAAAGTGAATTGACCAGATTTAGATATCAGGAAGATTTCTGTGGCTGCAATAGAAATGGATTGGAAAGAAGGAGCAGGAAGAGGTTGTCACAGTAGTCCAGGGGAACATGATGGTGTCTTAGACCAAAGTGGGGCAGTGGAGATGGAGACACGTGGATTGGTTGAAGATAGATACGTTCAGTAGATAAATCAACCATGCTTGGTGATTGGTTAGACAAGGAAGGTGAAGAAGCCATCAAGATGACATTCTGGTTTGTAAAACAGGAAACATGGAGTAGAACCAGATTTGGGAAGAGGTTCATCAGTGTGGTTTGGGACAAATTGTGTTTGAAGCAACTTCCAGTCATAGGATTATAGTGGTCTAGATACCCTGAATATTCTCCCACTACAAATGCTAGAATGCTAGATACAATAAAATAAATAATCTTAATAGCTGAGTTTGGAAGAAAGAGAAATCATCAGCATTGCCAAAAGGAAGAGAGAACTGAGAACCTGAACAGCGATTGCATAAGCTCACATGGCAGGAGTATGGCTGGCATGGGCTGGGGAGGTTGTTATGGTCTCAGAAACCTAGAGGTTTTCATTTTCATACTCACAGAGACAGAAGACAAGACCTTGGAAATTCTGGAGGGAGGTGGGGTATGGTGTTGAGCCTGAACCCCTTGTGTAAATCCAGGATCATTTAAGGACTATCCCTTCAGTGAATTGGTAAGACTAAAATAATATATACATAAGCCAAAGAGAAAACAAGGAAGCTTATCTATCTAGGTTTGGGTAGTGGAAAATAAGCCTCCCCAGATAATTTGTAATCACAGACGTATACCTCCTATGAGCTCAGTGTCCAGATTTCATGCCCTGAAAAATCCCATGTTCACATGTCAACATTTTGCCAGCAGAAGCAAACAAAGAACAAATCTGGTGTGATAAAACATCATACCAGGCCACACATGATTCCTCCAGATGAAGCCTATTAAAGATGAGCTCACCATTCAAAATTACAAAACACACAGGGAAACAATCCACCTTGAGAGACTTAGAAAAGAGTAAAAACAGCAGAATCATACCCCAAGGAATTTCAGATAATAGAACTACCAAAGGTGGATTATAAGATACCTAAAGTTTAAGATGATTAAAACTGAAGAGAAATAAAATGTATTAAAAAATAAGATGCACATAGATTTTAAAAAGAATCAATTAGAAATTCTAGAAATGTAAAATAAAGATTTTGAAGTACATTAAATGGTTTTAAGGGCATTTTAGATACAGCTTAGAGGAAATTCATAAACTAGAAAATAAATCTAAGATTATAAAGACATACATATATGAAGACATATGTATACACACACACTATATGTGTATATAAGGCATCTAGTCTATCCAATGTGTATATAAATTTCTTTCTAAATACATACATACACAAATATATACATAAATGTTAGAATAAAGAAATTTCCTTGAATAGGAATTTCATAAAGACTCTGTAGAGGGAATTAGAGAAACTTTGCATATCAAAGCAGATTACCACGAATGAATAATAATAAGATTGACAAGAGACTTCTTAATAGCAACACAATCGAAAAAATAAAATAACATCTGCAAAATGTTGAGAGAAAGTAGCTACCAGTCAGCAGTTCTGTATCTATATATATTTTATATCCTATGCCTGTGTTATTCAGGAATTAGTTCCAATACAAATATTTATTTCCAGATAATAAATGAGAAGCTATGATTCATAGAACTTTGTTGAAAACCAAGTCAGAATGTTCTTCAATAGAAAGAAATTGAATCCAGAAAAGAACAATGTAAAAGAAGCAATAGTGACAAAATAAAATAGCAAATATTTAGGTAAATCTAAGCAATATTTCTGAATAAAAACAAAATGGAACATTTTTTAACTTTACAGTAGTTATTTCTGAGGGCAGGAAGGCAAAACTGGTCAGGTCAACCCTATGAGTAATGTTTTATTTCTTAAGTTGAAGGGTGAACTGAGGCTATGATGATTTCTTTTTGTCTTAAATATGCCATAAGAAATTTAGAAATAAATAAATGACATATTTTTTTTTAAGTTCAGTGGATACAAAGGTCTGAAAGATAGTAACATTTAAGATTGGTAGGGAATAATCAGACTTTAAGTGTCCTTATATTCTTGTATTGTTTAGATGAAGGGTAGACATATTAATTAACTCTAAGCCTTACAAAGCTAGGGTAGAAGAACAGAAATAAAATATGTTATTTCCAAACAAGAAGAAGTTAAGAAAAAAACTTGATTGGCCCCCAAATGAACAAGAAAGCAGGAAAACATAAGGGCAGCAAGTAGAAACACAAAATATAATGGTGGAGACAAGTCCAAATACACAAAGCATTACAATAAATTAAACACTCTAATGTTGCCAGCTAAAACAGACATTGAAATATTGAATTTTAAAAATTCAGGTAAATGATGTTTACTAAAGACACATCCAAACCTTAAGGGCACAGAAAGATTGGAAGCAAAATTCTAGGAAAAGAAAAACTAGCAAGTACTACCTGGGAAAGGAAAGTCTTATATTAAGATTAGAAAAATAGACTTTAAGGCAAAAACCATTACTGAAGCATTGTTAAGAATAACAGTGCCCAGTGCATAATTGAGAAAAGAATAAGTCACTTGAGCGGGGCGGGGTGGCTCACGCCTATAATCCCAGCACTTTGGGAGGCTGAGGCGGGCAGATCACGAGGTGAGGAGATCGAGACCATCCTGGCTAACACGGTGAAACCCCATCTCTACTAAAAAAAAAATGCAGAAAATTAGCCCGGCATGGCAGCAGGCACCTGTAGTTCCAGCTACTTGGGAGGCTGAGGCAGGAGAATGGCGTGAACCTGGGAGGCGGAGCTTGCAGTGAGCCAGGATCGCACCACTGCACTCCAGCCTGGGTGGCAGAGCGAGACTCCCTCTCAAAAAAAAAAAAAAAAAAAAAAGAATAAGTCACCTGAAAGACATAGCAATTCTAAATTTGTATGCACCAAATTTTTAACACTCTTCTCTCGCTAATTGGTAGATCAAGCAGACAAAATCTTAGGATATAGAGGATTTGAAAAAGACAAATTTTAAGTTTAATATGATGGATATATATTGAATCTTGATCCCAACAGTTTGAGAATATGAAAACTTTCAAGTGTACTTGAAGCATTTACTAAATTGACTACCATGATGGTTAATTTTAGGTGTCAACTTGACTAGATTAAGGGATACCCAGACAGCTGGTAAAGCATTTTTTCTGAGTACGTCTGTGAGAGCATTTCCAGAAGTGATTAGTATTTGAATCAGTGGATTGAGTAAGGAGGATCTGCCCTTAGTGTGATGGACACCATCCAGTCAGTTGAGGACCTGAATAGAACAAAAAGGCAGAGGAAAGCTGTATTAGTTTGTTTGCACACTGCCGATAAAGACTATACCCAAGACTGGGCAATTTACAAAAGAAAGAGGTTTAATGGACTTACAGTTCCATGTGGTTGGGGAGGCCTCACAATCATGGTGGAGGAGCAAGCCATGTCTTATAAGGATGGCAACAGGCAAAGAGAGAGAGGGCTTGTACGGAGAAACTCCCATTTTTCAAAACCATCAGATCTTGTGAGACTCACTATCATGAGAACAACACAGGAAACACCCACCTCCGTGATTCAATTACCTCCCACCATGTTCCTCCCACAAAATGTGGGAATTGTGGGAGTTACAATTAAGATGAAATTTGGGTGGGACAGAGACAAACCATATCATCCCACCCCTGGCCCTTCTCAAATCTCATGTCCTCATTTCAACACCAATCATGCCTTCTCAACAGTCCCCCAAAGTCTTAACTCATTTCAGCATTAACTCAAAAGTCCACAGTCCAAAGACTTATGTGAGACAAGTCCCTTCTGCCTATGAACTTGTAAAATCAAAAGTAAGTTAGTTACTTCCTAGATACAATGAGGGTAAAGGCATTGGGTAAATACGGCTGTTCCAAATGGGAGAAACTGGCCAAAATAAAAGAGCTACAGGCCCCATGGAAGTCCAAAATCCAGCAGGACAGTCAAATCTTAAAGCTCCAAATTGATCTCCTTTGACTCCATGTCTCACATGCAGGTCACACTGATGCAGGAGGTGGGGTCCCAGGGTCTTTGACAGCTCTGCCAGGTCCTTTGCAGGGTACAGCCTCCCTACCAGCTGCTTTCATGGGCTGGCATTGAGTGTCTGTGGCTTTTCCAGGTGCACAGTGCAAGCTGTCAGTGGATCTACCATTCTGGAGTCTGAAGGATGGTGGCCCTCTTCTCACAGTTCCACTAGGTGGTGGCCCAGTAGGGTGTCTGCATGGGGGCTCTGACCCAACATTTCCCTCTGTACTGCCTTAGCAGAGGTTCTCCCTGAAGTCCCCGCCCCTGCAGCAAACTTCTGTCTAGACATCCAGGCATTTCCATACATCCTCTGAAATCTAGGTGGAGGTTCCCAGTACCCAATTCTTGACTTCTTGAGCACTGTCAGGCTCAACATCACATGGAAACTGCCAAGGCTTATGGCTTACACCCTCTGAAGCTGCAGCCTGAGTTCTATGCTGGCCCCTTTCAGCCACAGCTGGAGCAGCTGGAACACAGGGCACCAAGTCCCTAGGCTGCACACAGCATAGAGAGCCTGGGCCTCACCCTCAACACCACTTTTTCCTTCTAAGCCTCCAGGCCTGTGATGGGAGGGGCTGCCGTGAAGACCTCTGAAATGCTCTAGAGACATTTTCCCCATTGTCTTGGTCATTAATATTTGGCTCCTTATTGCTTATGCAAATTTCTGCAGCTGGCTTGAATTTCTCCTCAGAAAATGAGATTTTCTTTTCTATCACATAGGCTGCAAATTTTCTGAACTTTTGTGCTCTGCTTCCCTTCTAAAAGTGAATGCCTTTAACAGTACCCAAGTTGCATCTCAAATGCTTTGCTGCATAGAAATTTCTTCTGCCAGATACCCTAAATCATCTCACTCAAGTTCAAAGTTCCACAAATCTCTAGGGCAGGGGCAAAATGCCACCAGTCTCTTTGCTAAAATATAACAAGAGACGCCTTTGCTCCAGTTCTCAACAAGTTCCTCATTTCCATCTGACACCACCTCAGCCTGGACTTTATTGTCCTTATCACCATCAGCATTTTGGGCAAAGCCGTTTAACAAGTCTTTAGGAAGTTCTAAACTTTCCCACATTTTCCTGTCTTCTTCTGAGACCTCCAAACTGTTCCAACCACACTGCCTGTTACCCAGTTTCAAAGTCACTTCCACATTTTTGGGTATCTTTCCAGCAGAACCCCACTCCTGGTACCAATTGCTTGTATAAGTTTGTTTTCTTACTGCTGATAAAGACATACCTGAGACTGAGCAGTTTACAAAAGAAAGAGGTTTAATGCACTTACAGTTCCAGGTCACTGGGAAGGCCTCATAATCATGGTGGAGGAGCAAGTCACATCTTACATGGATGGCAGCAGGCAAACAGAGACTGAGCTTGTGCCAGGAAAGTCCCATTTTTAAAACTATTAGATTTCATGAGACTTATTCACTATCATGAGAACAGCATGGGAAAGACCCATCCCCATGATTCAATTACCTCCCACTGGGTTTCTCTTGCAAAACATGAGAATTATGGGAGTTACAATTCAAGATGAGATTTGGGTGGGGACACACTCAAACCATATCAAAAAGTGAACTATTCGTCTTTCTCTCTCTTCTGGAGGTAGGATACCCTTCTTCTGCCCTTGTACACTGGAACTCCAGATTCTCTAGTTTTTGGACTCCAAGACTTGCATCAGTGGCTCCCCGCCTCACCCACCAGGTTCTAAGGTCTTTGGCCTCAGACTGAGAATTACACCATTGGCTTCCCTAGTTCTTAGGCTTTTGGACTTGGACCAAGCCATGCTACTGGTTTTCCAGGTTCTCCATCTTGCAGATGGCCTATTATGGGATTTCTCAACCTCCATAAGCACGTGAGTCACTATCCTTAATATCCCCTCACATCTCTCTCTCTCTCTCTCTCTCTCTCTCTCTCTCTCTCTCTCTGTGTGTGTGTGTGTGTGTGTGTGTATTCATTGGTTCTGTCCCTATGGAGAACTCTGACTAATACAACCACTAATTGGGCTTTAAAGAAAACCTCAACAAATACAAGGGGTTATCTGAATATTATTAATTTAGAGTTTAGAAAGTAGATTTCAACACAATGTCACTAAATTAGAAATAAAAAACAAAAATGCTCAATATATTTGAAATGTAAAATATATATAAAGTAAGTTATGACTTGAAAATTTTGGGAGATGAAAATATTACATGGCAAAACTTGAGTGATATTCCTTCTACTTCCTGAAAAATTCAGTGCTGAAGCCATTAGGTATAGGTGGGATATACCAAGATAGGAGGAGCTGCAGTGTCCAGAGGTGGTATCAGAGCCCATGGACAATAAGAGCATCACTCTGGGATGGCAGGCAGCCTCGCATGAGAAATCAGCCTTAACAGGGTGAGGAAGTATTCACACAGGCAGTTGATGTGGTTAGGGGAGTCAGAGTCCAAACAGCGAGAGGAGGACATCTGTATAGGGCAAGGGTTCATAGTGGGGATGGAGATAGATTGCATAAAGTGGGGTTGATTGCATAAGTAAATATCAGAAAAATTATGGAAGCTAGCTTTCTCACCAGTAGAGAAGGGATCTACATATATGGCAAGAGAGAAAACTAGAAGAAACGTGTGAAATTGCAGATGTCAGCATAGACTCATGGTATTCTATATAGAGAGATAGACATAGAAATTAATTTAGATGTAAATATGAGGTATACACACACATATACCTATCTCGGATAGGACCTGGAAGTAACAACACTCCAACAGGAGCATGTACAGCACCCACATCTTGGCTTTGAGGTATCATTTTACATAAAAGGAAATAGGACTTGGAGAAATGGCTGATTCCAGGCCTAGAGGAGAAAAAAAAATTCAAGAAAGCCCAGAACTTATTGTGCCAGAAAGCAAGGAAGTATTTTTTTAATGATAAAGGTATGTCAAAAGTGCCAACTTAAAAAGGTTCCTACTGACCAAATTGGCCATAATTTGAGTGCCAAAATTAATACTGGTAGTATCAGTGATAGTAACTTACGATATTAAGTAAAATATGAGGCCTTACAAACATAAATAAATGAGCAAATTAAAATGTGATGAGGAATGATATTTTCATAGTACTATGGTTTAAATGTATGTGTTCCTCCAAAATTCATGTTAGAAACTAATACTCAGTTTGTAAGTATTAAGAACTGATTATGTTATGAGGGCTCTGCCCTCAAGAATGGATTAGTGTTCTTATAAAAGAGGATGAAGGAAGCCTAGTGAGTTTTTGCCTCTTTTTGTCCTTCTGCTTTCTGCCATTGAGGACTCAGAGACAAGGTGCCATTTTGGAATCAGTGAGCAGCTCTCATCAGACACCAAATCTGCCACCACCTCAGTCTTGGACTTCCCAGCCTCCAGAACTGGGAGAAATAAATTTCTTTTGCTTATAAATTACCCATTCTTCAGTGTTTTGTTACAGCAGTCTGAACAGAGTAAGACACATAGTTTCAAAGTACCTTCCCCCAAAAGGGGGATAAAGGTAACTTTATGATGGAGGAGCGTAGCAGACATCTCTTTCATGAAATGGTCAAAGTGAGTATCAGTTACTGAAACCACTTGTGACCTTGTAGGATGCATTGAGAAGAACACAGCATCATTGCTATGATATTATAACCTTAACTATGGGAAATTCTATAAAGTAACTGAACTCATCCTCAAACGCATTGAAGTCATAAAAGTCAACCACAGACTGAAGAAGATTCTAGACAGAAAGAGACTAAAAAGATATATTAGCTAAATGCACTGTGTGATTCTGAAGTGGATCCTTTTATTTCAAAAAATATCATTGCATTAATTGGTGAACCTGGAATGTGGTCTGTAGACTAAAGAGCGGAAGTGTATCCAAGTTCCTATCTGCTTTTATTGGTTGTTTTGCAGATAAGAAATTCTTATTAGTAGAAAACACACATTAAAGTGTTTGGGGGCTAATGAACCATGGGGTTAATTTACAAGGAAAAACAAAATATTTGTACTGTATGTACAACTTTTTTGTAAATTTTTAGTGTTTCAAAATTTAAAGAAAACATCCAATAGCAAAACTTTAAAATGCATAACGTAGTTTAAGTTGTACCAAGAGGTAAACGCACGGCCTTCACAATTTATAATTAAAAAGAAGAAAGATGAAAATTAGAGCTGGATGAGGTAGCATGTGCCTATAGTCCCAACCCTAGAGAGGCTGAGGAGGATTGCTTGAGCATGGGCAGGAGTTCCAGGCAGTAGTGCACTATGATCACACCTGTGATCTTCACTCTAGCCTAAACAACATAATGAGACCCTGTCTCAAAGAAATAAAGGAAAGAAGGAAAGTAGTGAGTTAACTGTTCTAGTCAACATGTTAAGGAAAAAATTATAAACTCTAAGAATAGGAAATTAAAATGCCAAACAACAAAATGAATGAACTAGAAGAGAAAGAAACAAGAGAAAGGATAAGTGATGACCTTTATTCACCTTTGGGCAGTAGCTAAGGCTTTCTTCTTTACTTGTGTAAGCAATGAATGCTACAACAGAAAAAGAGAGGAAAAAGGAGTCAGTTCTTAGATTTTTGAATTTCAAACCCCTTGGCATTTGTGTATTACACAGGAAGGCCCTAAAGATCTCAAGACATGACATTAATTTCATGGACAAAAGAAGGAGATCACAGGGCACAGAGCTTTGATGTTGGTGGCATCTCCGTGAAAGGACTTTGTGCCCTGACCCTCTCACCTGAGTTGGGAGAAATGCCCATAGGACAGGAGAATCTGGCAGCAAAAAGCTCTATGGTCTTATATCTTGGGAGAACCCAAGGAGGACTTCAGCCTCACCAATTCCAATTTCTCTGTGCTCGCCATAGCGCAGGAGAAGTAGGAGAGAGGTGATTATGTGGGGTGTTCAGGTAACCAGTCTGAGAAAGCTTCTGCATTCCCCACATCCTGATGGGTCTCCAAACAAGTCACATAGCTTCTGTAGGCCAAAAATGCTGAGTGGGATTTGGTCTAAGAGGCCTCACAGTGGGTATAGTAAGGTTAGGGTTAGGGTGGGTTTAGAGAGGATGGTAATATCTCAGAGACTTGCTTGAATTGACACTGGGGGACCAGAATGGACAACATATCTTTGTGGATGTCAGCATGAAGAGGTGATGACTTGTCCCCTTGTTTCTCTGTAAGCTACCTTCAACAGAGTTCTAAAAATACCCCAATGGCTCTTTTATAAGTTATGAGACAGATGGATGGATGGATGGATGGATGGATGGATGGATGGATGGATGGACGGACGGATGGATGGACAAATGAATAATAAAAGGGAAATCCCTAAAGTACATCAATTTAAAAGCCACTGTGTTTCAGGACTTCACCTGGAAAGTCACCTAGTAGAAAGCCAAACTACCCTCATTCTCTCATGCCCATCTTCACACTGCTTTCCAAGACAGCAGCAATGAAGCATGGGAAAAGAATAGGTTCTTATATACTTTATCGTTCTGCAGCTGAAATAGTCCCAAGGTCAGTCAATAAGCAAGTGGCTTTGCCAAACAGCACATTAGAAGAAAAAAAAAAATCATTGGGAGCTTCAGAAACTGACAAGTGTTTGAAAGAAGACGTGTACTCCAAGTTTGCTTTTTATTGAAGAAAAATAGGGGGCATTGGAATTATTTTCTACCCTGTTTGGAATCTTATCTTTTTATCTTGGCCTTTCTTGGTTTTTATTTCTATACTTAGGGAGATCTTAGTGGGAGCAAATTTGTAATTCTAAAGCAGTCTACAAATGTACACTCACATAGCATAACCAAACCACAATTTTATGTAGATTTTTTTCTCTGTCTTAGATTCTGCAGTTCTTAAAGGAAAATGTGAATGCAATGGTGTATCACAACCGCGATTAGAGAAGTCCAAGGGAAAAGAGTACAACATGTTGATCAACTTTGGCAGTCCCCACATACAGCGTGATTATATTGTAATACTGTTTGATGCAATCGTATGTTTGATCAGTTTCAAGAGATGAATATCACCTCACTTCAAACAATATGATACAGTCTCATTGTATGGAATTATGGCTGCTGTCAATCAGCATATGGCATAACCCTTAAAGTGCCATCTTTGGGGAATGTCATAAAAATGATTGCAACACTTGCATTAATTAGTAAGTTTTTGCATTAAAACCAAGCAAAACCTGTCAAGACGATGTATCTTCTATATCTCTGTTCATTTTTGTTATCATAAAAGCACGTATATAACCCATACATGCATACACTCAGCTGATTAGCTGAACTTGTTAGAACAGCCATGCTAATAAAAATATTGTGAGTGTGAGCCCCTCTGTTTGGATCACTAAACAATCTTTTCTGTATTTTGTTTGATGATCCCAAATATACATCTGATTTGAACCAACTATCTTATCATAGTGAGAGATAGGTGGAACGTAAGGACAAACAGTAGATTATCACCAGTTCTATGGTCTCAACAAAACTCAAAATTTAAGCTTGACAAATGACAAATAAAGGCACGTGGATATGTTTACATGTGGTAAATATAAAATCAGAGTCTTTGGAATGTCATTAATTTCACATTGTCAAGGTTCATGGACACAGCATGTTGAGGAAATCAGAACTGTGATCTATTTTTACATCAGCTGTGAAATAATTTCCCTCTTGTTTGAAGATATTTATTATTTGTTATTGTCTTGGTCTTAGGTTTTGCCGTCTTCACTTAGTAATACATGATTTTACGACCTTGACCTGAGACTTCACACGCTTTCCCAAGGAGGCTAATACCAGATTCAACCATGTTTGTTGATTGTCTGCATCACCAGAGTATTATGAGCCTTTTCCCAAGGAATTCCTCACTCATCATGTCTCCTGGCATCCTTCCTACTTTCCCAGTGTCCTTTACTCCTTTATCAACTGAGCAATTATTGCTGCGATAGTCAGACTTCTGAAATGGCCCCAATGTTCTCTGTCTCCTGGTATTCCTGATCTTTTGGAATCCCCTCCCTTTGAATGTGGACTGGTCCTAGTGACTTCTTTCTACTGAATAGAATACGGCCAGAGTTATTGGATGCCACTTCAAAAATTAGGTTATAAAAGACTATGTCTTCAGTCTTGCTAGCAGAGTCCCTTTCTCTCTTCCTGGCTTTGATGAGGTGCATTTCCATGTTAGAAAGCCCCATATGGCAAGAATCTGAGGGAAGCCCCTGGCCAACAGCCAGGGAGGAACTGAGACCCTCTTTCCAGTCACCTATGAGGAACAGAATCCTGCTCAGTTACCACTAAGCTTGGAAGGGGATCCTGTCTCAGTTGAACTTTGATGTGACTGTGCCACCAGCTGATATCTGAATTGCAGGCTTGTAAGAGACCCTAAAGCAGAGGACCCTGCTAAGCTGTGCCCAGATTCCAAATCCACAGAGTCCGTGGAGTAATACATGTTTGTGGTTTTAAGCCACTAAACTTTGGGTTTATTTGTTACACAGGAATAGACAACTAACACACTTACAGTTGTCCCTCAGTATCAAGGGAATTGGTTCCAGGACCCATGCAGATACCAAAATCCACTGATGGTTAAGTCCTTTTGTATCATAAAATGGGGTAGCATTTGCATATAACCTGTGCACATCTCTAGATTACTGATAATACCTAATACAATGTAAATGCTGTGGAAAGAGTTGTTGTACTGTGTTGGTTTTTAAAATTTGTATTTTTAAATCATTGTATTGTTTTTATTTACTTATTTATTTACCGAATATTTTTTATCCTTGACTGGTTGAGTTCACAGATGTGGAACCCACAGGTGTAGAGGGCCGACTGCACAGCTTCTTTTGTAGTGACTAGTAAAATAGTGCAGGGGGTTAGGCATCGTCACAGTTGAGCCTTCAAAATATAGAAGGTTTCATACTACTGGCAGGTTTTGTGGAAATGCTGACCAGGTCCACAAAGACCTATGCGCAGTCCAGTCTCTATGACCTTCCAGTAAAGATCCTATCATCACTCATGGGCAAGAATATTGACCAGTGTTTAGACTTTGGGTTAGGATTGTAAAGTGTTGAAGTATAGAGCTGCCCTTTCTTTTTCCAATGCAAGTTTGGACATACTGGGACTGTGGGAATATCACATGGTATATATTAATGTCACCAGCGCTACATAGACACACCTGTGTTGCTTTACAGATTCTTTCTCACATCCTCACGTTATGTTGGCAGCTTGTTGAATTCTAGGCTTTGGGGTAGAATGTTTGACAATTCTACTAGAACCTTGAAAAAATGAGAGGTAGATTGTCTTCAGCGATGATTTGAAGAATAGGTATTACAACAGGGTTATATAATTTGTGAAATATTTTATTATTTACTCAATTATCCACATTTATAGAGGCCAACTGTGATGAAAAGTATTTACAACAGTCAGTAATCAAACACTTTTTATTTTGAGATTTAATGCATGTATTCAATCTCTGCTGAGTGTTTTTAACCTAATATTACGAATGTACTGTTTCATTGATTCCTATCTCCTGCTGGTGTCGAGACAACCCAGTCAGGAGCTGGCTGGCAGAAGGAAGTCAGTTTGGTACCGGACATGGTCCCTGGGTGGACCAGGTGTGATTTATCAAGAATTTATTTATTTGAAAGTTCCCAAGTACTCTAGGATTTAAAACAATAATGAAAAAAATACCTTTTTATTAGATTAACAAATGTTTTTCAAATGAATTATACTCCGTTTAGATTATAAGGAAAATGGCTCATGCACAGTTGGTGGGAGTGTAAATTGGCACAATCGTCTTGGAGAGCAATTTGACAAACTACTTCAACATTGTAAGTCCATTTCATGTCTACAAATTTATGCCAAGAAAATAAATCTGAACTTGCAAAGATGTTAAAAGATGTTTATGAAAGCACTGTTTATAAGAATAAAAAATGTATGCAATCTAAATATCTGTCAATAGATTTAAATACATTATTAATTATACAAAATAAAGGCTACAATAGCCAGTTAATGAGAAACATTTGTACCATAGAGAGGTATCAGCAATCTATTATTAATTTTTAGTTAGTATTGACTATACACACACACACACACACACACACACACACACACTATGGCTCCAACCTTGTTTTAAAAAATGACAACCGTGTATAAGCATGGGCAAGCTACTGAGAGCATACACCTACACCAAATCATTACAACTGGTTTTCTCTAACAGAGAAATTATTGGGAGATATTTGAATATTTTGCAGCAAGCATGTATTATTTATTAGTCAGAAAATAGCTATTTTCACTTTGAAAAACTTCTAGATATTAATTTTTGTCTTTTCTCTTTTGGACACTGAAAAAAAATTCAACACATAATCATCTGTTTCATTTTGTCCTCCAGTGGCTCATCTATTTTTTATTTCATAGATCAGTTAGCATTTATTAAGCACCTATCATGTGTCTAGCACTGTGGTTGTCACTAAAGAAACAGATGAATGAGACAATCTCTGACTCAAATGAAAAAGACATGAATTTCACATGAAATAAGGTTTACAGATGCTCTGTTAGAGTAGATGCAAGATAAGGTGGGGGTCACAGAAGAGAGTGATCAATTTAAAATTATGAAACAATTCATCAGTATGTGTGTCATCTCTGCAGGTATTGCATCCACTACAAACTTACAAATATCTTGAAACTGATTTTATGGCATATACTTTTAATATCATCTCCATAAGGCCCAGAGTCTTGCTGATGGTGTGCCAAGTATTCAAAAAAATACTTTGGCATTCAATCAAGATAGTCATTGCTGGAGTAGTGCTTTTCGAACTTTTGGAATTTAAGACTCATATTCAAATACTAGAATATGCAGTGGTACATCGGAATGAATTTAAAAATTCGAAGCACACTAAACAAGTAAGTAATAACTTCCGGCATAATAAGGTCTTTGTGTGTTTGTAAAGTACCCAGAGTATCCAAGATAAGCCAGTCACATAGTTTCCACTGAGCACTCAGTGTTAGAGTAAAATGTTTGTATTCTAACAACAATCATAGGTTAACTATATTTGTAGGAACATATATGTAATTCACATAGAATATATATGTAAATACACTTACAGAATGCATACTCATACATGCTTATCCAGGAAGCAAAGATTTAGTAACCACATACACCTTTTATTACTGCTTTGACGTTTTTTTACTTATCACAAATAGCAAATTGGATGAAAGAGCAACTATCCAAGTCAACATTTCATCAGAACAGACATCAATAAAAGCTAATTCCCGACGTTTGACGGCACACCCCTACAGGTAGAATGCACACCACTAAAGGGTGTTTTACCAGAGACTATGTGCAGAAGCAGAATTGTCACAAACGTATTGCATCTATTTGTTTTGTTAGCAGCAGCGAATCTGTACAGGTCTGCAGCAATCTCAATTATTGCCTCCTCAGAAGGAGTTTGACCGAGGGGCGTAAGGCAGAGTGAGAGACCAAGGCAAGTTTTAGAGCAGGAGTGAAAGTTTATTAAAAAGTTTTTTGAGCAGGAATAGAAGGAAGTAAAGTGCACTTAGAAGAGGGCCAAGCAGGCGACTTGGGACAGTCGAGTGTGTGGTTTGACCTCTGACTTGGGGTTTTATACATTGGCATGCTTCGGGGGTTGCATCCCTTCTCCCCTGATGCTTCGCTTGGGGTGGGCTGTCTATGTGCACTGTGGCCTGCCAGCACTTGGGAGGGGCTGCATTTGCAGTGTGTTTACTGGAGTTGTGCGCATGCTCACTTCAGGTGTTTTTTTCCCTTACCAGTTGAGTGTTTAAACTCTGACATTTTGTCTCTTAGTGACTTGAGGCATTTTTCCCTTACCAGTCCGGTGTTCCTAGAGGGTTATATATCAGTTAAACTCTGCCATTTTGCCTCTTAGTGTGTATGCTTAAGCCCACTCGCCCAACTCCTGAGATCTTACCCGGACGCTGCTGCTCACCAGTTTCAGGTGTTTCTATCTAATGGGAGACGACTGCTCCCTGGCACCAGTAGCAAACAATTATTATTTTAGAGAGGCAGCTTAAAAACTGCCTGGTCATCACCTGACATTCCTGGGAGGGCGGCGGCATCTCCTTCTCTGCTCATGTCTGCCTGACTACCTACTGTAACACTTTCAGTGAGCCAATTAGTTGGTGTCTTTTTTCATATATATATATATATATATATATATTTTTTTTTTTTTTTTTTTTTTTTGAGATGGAGTTTTGCTCTTGTTGCCCTGACTGGAGTATAATGGCACGATCTCGGCTCACCGCAATCTCCACCTGCCAGGTTCAAAGGGTTCTCCTGCCTCAGCCTCCAGAGTAGCTGGGATTACCGGCATGCACCACCACACCCGACTGATTCTGTATTTTTAGTAGAGAGGGGGATTTCTTTCTCCATGTTGGTCAGGCTGGTCTCCAACTCCCGACCTCAGGTGATCCACCGGCCTTGGCCTCTTAAAGTGCTGGGATTACAGGCGTGAGCCACCGCACCCGGCCTGTTCATATCTTTGAAGTGATGACGGTACTTGGAAAAAAAAAAAAGTATTGGAATCGTTTATTCAGGAAGTACTTGGCCCCTTTGTAAAGGTTTTCATATCTTATGCACAGAGAATGATAGAACTCCCACTCTCCTTTTCTCATTTTCCTGTCATTAATCAGATGACACACTGAGTGAAGGAAAGAGGTATGACTGTAATCCCAGCACTTTGAGAGGCTGAGATGGGAGGATCACTTGAGGCCAGGAGTTTGAGACCAGCCTGGGCAACATAGCCAGACCATGTCTCCATTAAAAAATGCAAAACAAAAGAAAGAAAATTAGGTGGAAGAGGAAAAGTAAAAGACAAGACAACTAAAGAACAGAAGAGAGAAAGGAACTGAAATTTTGAATGTGAATACAAGTGCCTCAGTTTCTTCATCTATCACTGTGAAAATGTCAGGACATTTGTTGTTAGTAATGACCACTTGGAAAAAGAGTTCTTTGGGATGAATCCAGCTATGTGCAACTTAGCTCGAATTACATTCTGAAATCTGTGAGACCAGTGAGACATTGTCCGGTTGAAAAGTTTCTAGGCTTAAATCAAGCTGCAGAGGGTCTGTCTAGTCCAAGCTTTCGTTAAATGACTGTGCAATCCAGATCACATTATATGCTAAGTGTGTTCCAGTATCCCTATTTGCTGAAAAAAGGAAATAGTATCTAAGCTACCCATCTCACATGCCTAATGTGAAAGTCTAAGAGACATTGAGTACATGAGACATTTCAGTACAAGTGTTCTTAAAACATTCAAAACCAATGCAAAATTCAGACCTCAGAACCAAATAAAGTTCATTTTTCCCCCACTAAACCATTAATGAGTGACTTCAGTTAATAAAAGGGTGTGACTTGCCAAGGAATGGATTAGTATTCATTATAAAAATTACATTATAATTAATGCAGTCATTAATGATCTACCAATCAATATCAATTGAAGGTCTATTATTTTAAGGAGGACGGGCAATTAGCAGTTTGACACCATGAAAAAGAGATAACCAGCTGACTGATGGGTCTCCATCAACTTTAATTTTAATTTGTTTTAAAAGTATCTTCTTTAGGAGTGAGTTTAGATGCACATCACTCTTTCTTCTTTCAGAAAATGAATATATATATGTTGTTTAAAAAACATCAGAATGACAAAGAATGAAGTCTGGCATATGTAGCAAGAAATGAGCACATCTTCTAAATGGGCTGGATGGTATGGTGTAAGTTCTATTCTCTCGCACAGTAATATAACTGGATTGCTCTTTAAATTAAGTGAATTTGTATGTCCGCTTTCTCTTAATGGAATCAGTTTTGATATACTCTTTGTTCATGCTGTTACCGGCTTCAGTCTAAGGTTTCTTTGTATTAACTTTTTAAAGTTACATTACAAAGAGGTTTTAAGATTTCCCAATAGGCTTTTATTTAACTGAAGCTTTTGATCTCAAACCTGCTGGGGCCTAGTGAAATCCTTACCAATTCTCCAGTAACTCCTCACTATTGGAATTTGAAAAGACCCACCTGAAGGATTTAACTCCCTGTATGGCTTCAGCCACCCTTCAGATCGTGCTATTCAAGCAGACAGCGAGGGGTTCTAGTGTGCCCTTTGTGATCGCTAAGCAGCCTAAGGTGTCCTTTGCAGAAGTTGTACTCCTGAGGAAATAAAAATCAGGAGGACACAGACCTATATACCTTATTTCCTGCTATCTTCAGTTAAAGGGGGATGGCAGGGGGTCTGCTTAACATCCTTTGCTACCTAAATACCTTTTGGACATGGGAACTCAATAAAAGAACTTTCATTGCATCCATTACCCTACTGCAGTGCATAACAAATTAGATTTAAAAGGCTACTTTTTTTCCCTTACAGCAATTTCCATCATTTTCTTTAAAATGTCAATTTAGTGTCTAGTGACAGAATATTCTATAATGTATTTTAAAACTCTATAATGCCAATTATGCTAACTGAACATTATTTCCAAAGAATTAGGCTTATGTAATTACAGAAAAATCTTCCTTTAAAAGACCAGGTAAAGAGAGAAGTAGAGAATTGATTCATGCTTAAAAGGTGTTAAATATAAACTAGCTAAAACAAATACTGTTTCTGGAAATCTTTTTAAAAATGAATATATGCATTAATTTTCTGTTTAACTCTCAACTCCTGGTTTTAGAACAATTTTGTATTTTAAGTTGAAAAATGTTGATGTCAAATATTAACCTATTTTTAGAAAGGATAAAATAATTCTAAGAAAATTCCCAATTATAATATTTAGATACCTTTATTTCATTTGCATACTCCATTGTGCAGAGATTTTAGAACATGTAAACAACAGTAAGCATGAAAAGCAAATAAAACTTCATAAAGAACACAATATTTGCTGCTGTATGTGGGAAGAACAGATATAGCTATGGACCACTTCTCCTGTGTAAACATTTATCTTTACCTTTCTATTAACCTGATGTAAAGCCTCTTCATTATTAACAAATTTTTTAAATTCTACATTGATAAATAGAAATCAACTTATTCCTATGTTACTTCTTTGTATCAGATGTTACTATCTGTGACAAAGCCTCAAATTAGCTTTATATCACAGAACTAGAAAGAAATATGTGTTTCCAGAAGTTGTAAAATGTTTGCCATTTAGTTCCACTGTGATTCTAGGGCATATTCTCTCACACTGTACACGCACCACATATTACTAGACCTCAGAGGCTCATCCATCTCAGGGTGGTTTCGCCCCTTTGGGCTCTCGTGTAACTACAGAAAACCAGTCTTGAACAATCTCAATTCTGAATATGTGGTAGAGTTGTCAGAGAATCTTTTCAGTCTGGGTTTGAGGAATAATGTTACCATACCTGTAGAACATGACATAGTTGTTTCATATCTTGATTTATTAATTTCCATAAACATTTGTTACACATCTGATTTGTAGACCTTTATGAGTAGCTGTCTAGTGGAATGTTATTTTCTGCATTTAATAATAACTGATTATATGAAGATAAGGTGCCATGAATTCTTTCTCTGGAGAAATAGGGCTCAAAGATTTGCAGAACTGTGAGAATGGGGGAAATTATGAAAAAAATTTTGGATTTTTATGGATAATATAATACAAATGTTACTTAAGATATGTTGTGTTCCAGTAATCCTCTGCTCCTTTGTGAAAACAAACAAACAAACAAAAACTAGGCATTTTTAATGTGTGGGCAAAAGGTTTAATAAAGTATTTCTCATAATCCAAAATTTACCCTCATCACTCTTATTTATAGTATAAATGGTTACAATTTTGGAGATGGTTACTCTTGCAATACTTATCATTTTAAAAATGTAGATCACCTTTGATTAAAAAATGATACTTTCAAAAATTTAGCCTCTGGGGATACTCACAAAATTGGTATAGCTGTACTTAGAAGAATGTTCATTAGAGCATTATGCATGAGAATAAAAAAATCATGGTCCATCTAAATATCCATCAATGTGCGATTGTTAATAAGATATCAAATATCCTTGGTAAGAGTACTATTGTGGTTTCATGCCTATGAAATGTCAAGAAGCAACTAGTTAATGGACACGGTAACCACTTTGGGTAGATGTTATTTGTTTGACATTTTATGGGTTTAGAAAGCAAAGCATAGATAAATTAAGTAACTTGTCAAAGTCACAGAATTACTAACGCTGGGGATAGGATTCAAATGCAGCTAAGCCATTTGGTCCCAAAGCCTGCAGTCTTATCCCTTCTACTACAATGCCCATAGAGATTCCAAGAATGAGGCAGTTTTAGACAGCTTCAAATGGAAAAGATGTCCAAGAATTACTGGACATAAAAAAATGAAGTCACAAACAGAAAGTATAGTATGGTGTCATTCTGGTAAAAGTTACATACATATTAGAAGACTTGGAGAGGAAATCTGAAGAATTATTCACCAGGTTGTTCATATGAGAGTTTCTGTGGGTGGGAATCTCGATTTCTATTTTATATATCTGTAATTTTTAGATATGTTATAAAAGTGTATAACAATAGATAGTTTTTTAAAAATATCAAAATATAATTGGAAAATTAATAACAGCAGTGAATTATTTTATCAGCATATGTAGTATTATTTTCAGAATCTCAAGTGCTGGCAGTCAATTTGGCCTTTTTTTTTTTTTAAACAAAGTAGAAACAAATTGTATCACATAGAATGTTCATAATATGGACATTAATTATCACAGTTGGTGTTTGAGGGAGGCTGGTGTTCTATGATAAAGAAAGCTACAACACTGAGAGTTTTTTCCTATATAAGCAAATTTTGCAAGTGATTTAACTGTTGAATAAAAGCACTTTTTATCAATAGAGTTATAATTATTTTTATTTCACATTCTCTATATTAGAACATGAATGTTTATTCTTTTAAAGCTTTTTATTTTTTATGGAAGGAGGATTCTCTCAACCTTTCCAATATATAAAAACACTTACTCACATTTGCACTATAAACTGCTTACATGGGCAAACACTGCATTCCAGGTTCCTAGGGAGGGAAATTCTGCATTTTATTCTGAAGTTACAAATGATATTTAATATACTACTGGGTTAAGCACTAGGTTTAGGCTGGCTCTAGCCCTACTTTATGCATTTCAGCATTGAAAAAAAAATCAGTAATGGGTAATGCTATCAAAAATGCTAATCCAAAGCTTTGCTTATGGATATCATATTATTTTAAAAGGTAATAGAGAACATTCCCTGTAATCAAGGGTGAGTCAAGGAAAATGGCATCTAAGGGAGTATGTCAGCCAAACAGAAAACTTGACCCAACACCAAGCTCATTGTCAGAATCACAGCTGCCTCATCAACCAATGAGACTGAAAGGGAGGCAGCCGGGAAGTCAGGTGCCGAGGCTGGAAAGACTCAGTGCCAGACCCATTGGCAGTTGGCCCTTCAGCTGCTGTACAGCCCCGGCGGGGCCCAGGGGTATTGAATCTGGTGTTGGACCACAGGAGGAGAGTGAAGTGTACAACCAATATTGTCAACAGCAAGATCGTCAAGTGAGTCCTGATAATATATTCATGGGAAGATACATTGTTCTGCTTCTAGGTTCTGTAGGGAAGGAGGGCCCAGGGAGAATGCATGTTGCAACTCTGCAAGCAGAATCTACCCCTCTGCCCATAGAAGCTGGTTGTGGTTGTTCAGTTTTCCTTCATCTTTTTGATTTCTGCAAGTGGCATGTTTTACTCGCTAAGGAAGGTCTTGCAAAATATGAGGTGAGACGTCAATACTAACTTTAAAAGGGGAGGTGTGGTCAGAAGGGACGTGATACTCAGATTTTAAGAAGAAAATGGATTTTTGAATTTGGCATTATTAACAGAGAGCTGTCATGTTCTTTTGCCTCAACAGAGAAAATAAGTGACCCAAAATAGAAAATAAATGACCCTTTCTGTGATTAGCAACTCACTGTGTTTGTTTAGTGTCAAGAGTGCTATTAGTAACTAATGAAAATTTATAATCATGAGATCACCTCCCCAAACAAAAATGAATAAACAGAGAATACATCTTTATAGCAAGTCTAATGGCACCTTTGCAGCTAAGGAGTCTGGACCTAGCAGAGTATCCTGCACGCCTGGAGCAGGCATTTCATGAATGTTGAAAAATGAGTGTAGTTTGCTGAATACTGAACTTGCCTTTGCAGTCTATATCCCTCCGCAAATAATCAGCCTGTTGTATGGCCTCCAGATTTATATTACTGCATTGTCACTTTGGTGCTGAGATTTGGCATAATTACTTCAGGAAAATATCCCTTATTGATACACACATTAGTCCACTGTAGTGAGTGGCACCTGGTATGGGCCCCTAAACCTGATATATTCTCAATAAATGCTTGTTAACCTGAATAAGAGTCACTAGGAATTGTGAGACATTATGGGAGTATGAAAGACATTATAATTTCTTATCATTTATTTACTTGCTTATTTTTACTTTTTTGAAGATGGGTTTTTAAAATATTTTAATTTTCTACCAGCTTTATCGAGGTATAATTGACAAATAAAAAATATATATTTAAAGTAGACAATATAATGTTTTGATGTATGTACACATTGTGAAATGATTACCACAATCAAGCTAATTAACAAATCCATCACCTCACATATAGTTACTTTTGTGAGTGTGTATGATGAGACACTAGAGGTTTATTCTCTTAGCAAATTTCAAGCACACAATACGTTATTATTTAAACTACAGTCACCATGCTGTACATTATCCAGAACTTATGCATCTTAGAACTGCAAGTTTGTACCCTTTGACCAATATCTCCCGCTTTCCACCAGTTCTTACCTTTTAATGAGAGATATGGAAGGTACAGGACAAATACAAATGAAATATAATAGGAATATACTAACATATGAATAACTTTGAAAAGTATCATGTACATATGCAGACATAAGAGACATTTGTAGTGGCCAGAGGTTAACTTTCCAGATGGAAGTTAAGGAAGAGATGGCCAGAGTTTATGATAACTGCAAACATTCATTAAACAATTTCTACTGGCCATGCACAATGCTTTAGATGTATTGATTATCTTACTTGATTTTCACTACAAACTTAAAGTAAGTAATACTATTTTTTCCATTTTACAGTTATGAAAACTAGGGCTCACATTGTCAAATTAATTGTCCAAAATTAGTAGGGAGGCAAGCCGAGGTCTGCACTCAGAAAATCTGGCTCAGAGACTTCATATAAGGACATGTAATCATACGAAAAAAACAGGAACCTTATGGTCATAAATCTTGAAGTCTTGGCACATTCTTCAGGCGTAACCACAGCTGCATATTTAGGACTTATTGAGAACTGGGATATCATTCGGCTAAGAGTGTTTCTCTAGGAACTCAGTTAACTTTTTGTCTTGTTAGGGGCCAAGAAATTGAGACCCCCCCAGAGTAGGGCGCTTTTGTGTGATGAGTACTTTGAACTATGGAAATTGGAATGGCTCAGAAACAGCCTCAGAAGCAAAGTCTCTCTCCGACTTTCTCTTGCCTTTCTGTCTCCTGCTCTTCTTTCTCCTCTAAAATGAGTCACATAAACTAGAATTCCTCCTTCCTTAAGGTGGGTCATAGAAAAGAGAACCTCTTTCCTGCAAGCAAACCATAAGATGTAGAAATACGACTTTAATCTTCCCCACCTTTTTGTCTAGGATCTGGTCAGAAGAGATTATCTGACCTAATATGTCCAATAGTCGTAAGAGCTCATTCCAGAGGGCTCCTGCCTGATACCCAGAAGGAAAGAACGCTACACAAAGGGGCCAGGAATCTGAACAGACAGGCCTTGCTCGGTTCCCCCTCTGTCTGTTACTGTTAGATTATTCCTTTTTCATCCAATTGCATTTCAACATGGCTGTCCACTCTTCACGGAATCTAAGATTAAAAATGGACACTTTTCCCTGGGTCTTGGGTCTTCATTGTGAAGGCTCCCACGTCCTGTAAAACTTTGATAAAATAAATTTGCTATTCTCTTCTCTCGTGAACCTGTCTTTGTCGTAGGAGTGTGGGCCGTGACCCTTAGCGGAGTGAGAAAAGGGATCACCCCTTTCTCCTCCTGGTCTCCTCACAGCCAGGGTTTGTAGCTGTCCTTTCTTGATTGTCACTATCCTCGTGACGTTCCCTGTCCCTGCTCATGTAGGAACCCTGCTCCCTCCCATTGCCTTCCCTGATGTCTCGCATTCATATGCCTTGGAAACGGGCTTGGGGATCACGTACACTGTGCTCATGTCTGTGTCTCTGTCAAGTAGCTCGGTCTCCAGGACACATCAGAGACGCAGGCCCTCACAAGAGGCATCAGTCTTTGAGTAAAGCTGAGGCCATGTAGAATTGGCATGGCCAGGTGTGATGGTTACTTTTCTATGTCAACTTGGCTAGGCCATGATAGCTAGTTTTTGGTTAAACGTCAGTCTAGATGTTTCTGTGAAGCTGTTTTTTAAACGTGATTAACATTTAAGTCAGTAGACTTTGAGTAAAGTCGATTACCCTCCATAACGGGAGTATGGAGTTCTCCTCCAATCAGTCGAAGGCCTGAAGAGAAAAGACTGAGGTCTCCTGGGAAACAGGGAATTCAGCCTCCAGACTGTCTTCAGACTCAAGACATAATACCAACTCTTTCTTGGGTCTCCAGCCTTTGGCTTGCCCTGAAGATTTCAGACTTGCTAGCCCCCACAATCGCATGAGCCAATTCCTTAAATCTGTCTCTGTCTCTCTCTTTCTCCACGCACAGACCCACACCCACAAACACGCATACATACACACATATATACACACCCATATATCTTGTTGGTTCTGTTTCCCTGGAGAACCCTGACTAATAGACCAGGGTAGTAGGTTCATGAAGATAGTGACCTTTGATAAGAAAAGGCATCGTGTTCAATATAATGAGAGGGGATAAGAATGAAAACTAACTAGTTGATCTGAGAAATGAGTGACAAGACTAAGAATACCTTAAATAAATAAACATGAGATTGCTTTGAGTTGGCACATGGAGTATCAGACAGTCAATCATAAGAAAAGTTCCATTATTTCTAAAACTAGTGCTTCCAGTGACAGAAAAACAAGGAGCATGGCTTAGTAGAAATTCAGCTAGTGACAGCGATGGGGATCTTAGTTTTATTCAGCATCTACTAGATGTCAGGCCCTTTTATGTACCTGAACTCATTTAATTATTATAATATCCTGCCTTGTCAGAGCCTGAAATTTAAGGGGATCAAGTAACTTGCAACTGATTTCCTTAGAAAGTAAGTGATGGACCTTCTTTCTGACTACGGATACCTCAGAGTTGCTCTTTGCTTGTTTGTTGCCTTGCCCTTGCCGCGGGGCTTCTGTACATGTTATGCCCTCGGCGTGGACAGCTGCCCCCAGTTTGTGCTTCCTCAACTTTCAAAAAGGAGCCTGAACGCTCTCTTTAAGAACTCATTTTCTGTTCTCACCCGGGCTGGCTCAGGACCCCTTATTTTTGCTCTCCAAGCCCCCAGCACTTTTTTTTCCTTCATAGCACATGTCATTATGTGTTTGTGGGCGATTACTTTTTAAATTAAATCTCTACAATAGACTGTCAGTTGCATGAAAACAGGGAACTGCATCTATTTTGTTCATCATTTTATCTCCAGGGCCTAGTGTACTATTTAGAACATGGTAGTGACTCAATAAATATATGTTGAATAAATACATTTAAATGAAGTTGAAATCAAGTATGTCTGAGAGCAAAACTCATGCTCTTTTCCATTGGATCATACTGCTTTTTGATTCTTTCAAGTAAACACTTAAAGATTTCTGACTTTTTTGAAAAGAAATAAGAAAGCACTTGACTTTTATTCTAAGCTCTATCCCAATTCAAACACTAAAAAGAAGCCCCCATTCTTTAAACAGTACCTCAATGTTATTGTATTATCAGTGGAATTTATCTTCTCAAGCACAAAGCCTTAGAATGTGATCTGGCTTTTCTGTACTTCTGTTTTACCCCAGCAAACCGGTTTTAAAACATATATACAAAATGTGTGACAGTGATTTTTCTTGATCTAGGGTAACAGCTTTAAAAGAATCATTAAAACAAGCACCTCAAATATATCTTTGAATAAAGAGTGATTAGGTCAAGAAGAGTTAGAAACACACAGATATATGCAAATGTCCTTAATGAGCCTGAGTGAGAACATTAGTTGAACCTGTATATTTAAAGCACTTGAACCAAATGTATCAAAATTCCACTAATCTATGTTTATTGATTATGAATGTCATATAAATGTATGTTACAGGAAATAAAATATTCACACTATTCAACATCAGATTGCATCTCAGTGACATGGTTCTTTTGGTTGTTGTTGTTATTTATTTATTTATTTTTCTTCGAGATGGAGTTTCACTCTTGTTGCCCAGGCTGGAGTGCAGTGGCATGATCTCAGTTCACTGAAACCTCTGCCTCCAGAGTGCAAGTGATTCTCCTGCCTCAGCCTCCCAAGTAACTGGAATTACAGGGGTGCACCACCACGTCTGCCTAATTTTTGTATTTTTAGTAGAGAAGGCATTTTGCTATGTAGGCCAGGCTAGTCTCGAACTCCTGACCTCAGGTGATCCACCCACCTCAGCCTTCCAAAGTGTTGGGATTACAGGCATGAGCCACCACAACCAGCTGAACATCGGTTTTTAATACCTTAATTCTGCTGGTGTTTTGGCTCTCCAGGAGAAAGCACAAAGCTAAACATCAAAGTGTATACAATCAAAGATCACATCTTCTGTACTTTTTATTTGCCCTGCCCATTTACTAAAGTGTTTTCCAGATTTTGGAAAGTTTAAGCACCACATGTTTCACCCCACTGTAGCATCTGTTTCAAACTTACCAGGTAACCTTGAACAGTATTCACGTATTAAAGGTTCAGTTTTAAGTTTATACACTTAGTATCTTGGTAACCCAGCATATATATTTTAAATTTTCCAGTAACACATTTAAAATACCTTACCTGGGTGTGTTGATCTGGCATGCATCTCTGGTCCCAGCTACTTGGGAGGCTGAGGCTAGAAGATCACTTGAAGCCAGGAGTTTGAGGCTAAACTGTGCTATTATTGTGCCTGCAAATAGTCCCTACACTACAGCCTGGGCGACATAGTAAGACCCAGTCTCTTGATAAAAACAATACAAAAAACAAAACTGACAATACACAAAATTCAGATGGGACTCAAAATTCAGCTTTGCTTTTCCAAATTCACATTTTAATTGGTCTAGCATAAATATGTGTTCTCTACGCACCTAATTAAACCTTAATAGATACTTCTTTATCAGCTAGGAATGTGCTCAGCTGTAAGTAACAGAAAAGCTTAAAACATGCATTAAACAAAGAGTTTCCTTATTTCCCTTAGCAAAATGTCTGGGGGTGGATAGCTCCTTGGATAAATAGTCTAAGAATGTCAGGACAGTTGTCAATACAGTTCTCTTGGCTCATCCCTTGGCCATATTGTCTTATGGCAGCAAGATGGTTGCTATACTTCCAGACTCAAGAAGGCAAAAGCTTTCCCAGAAATCCTTATTATCCTTCCCACCATACCTCACTGCATGGATCTGTGTCACATGGCCATTCCTAGCATCAAAGGAATCAGGAAAGTATTGAGATAAGTGTATTGCTCTTCTCATCAAAATTGGTATTCTTTCACTTATTTATTTATTATATTTAACATTAGTCAAACAAAACAGTAGGAAAAGAGAAGGAACAAAGAAATCTGTAACTGGTGGTGATTAATTTCTACATTCAAACCACATTTTTTTTTTTTTAATTGAGACGGAGTCTTTCTGTTACCCAGGCTAGAGTGCAGTGGTGCCATCTCAGCTCACTGCAACCTCCATCTCCCAGGTTCAAGCGATTCTCATGCCTCAGCCTCCCAGGTAGCTAGGATTACAGGTGTGCAACACCAAGCCTGGCTAATTTTTTTGTATTTTTAGTAGATGGGGTTTCACCATGTTGGCCAGGATGCTTTTGAACTCCTGACCTCAGGTGATCCTCCTGACTCGGCTTCCCAAGGTGCTAGATTACAGGTGTGAGCCACTGTGCCCAACCTCAAACCAGGTATTCTTTTTGTGAAGGAAGAAGCAAGAAAACGGATATTGGAGAGTCAATGAATGATGCCTTCCCCAGATACCTTTGAAAACAAACCTTGTTTTGATTGATGTCCATGCCAATTAGTGAAGTCCCATAGTCCAGGTGCAGAGGCTAGATGAGGGTGTGACAAGGGAGGTCCCAGCATGTCTCTTTCTCTTCTCTGTTACCATGTCAAAGAATCCATCTTTTTATTGTTGGTGGTGGAAGAAACCTTGGCAATTGCTTACTATAATCCCCCATTTTATTCAAGATGAAATAGACAATAAATCTATTGATAGATTTATTGAGAGAGCATACATCAGTTATCAAGATTATAAAATTAGTTAGTGGCATATCTAGAACAAAACCACGAATTTCCTGATTTGGCAAGGACCTTTTTTGTGTACCACACTGTCTCTTTTTATTATTGGCGTCTTGTTGCTGCATCATTTGTCTGGAGTGGAGATTTGGAATTGTGGCTCCACTGAATTCCGTTTCTTTAGGTGTTCCTCACATTCAGAATCCCACATTCTCCAACTGGAATCCCCAGAATTAGTATTTCTAACTCTTCCTTATGGTTGGTTACAGAAATATAAATGTAAGCTAATACGATTTCAATAAGCATTGGTTCTTTTTATTTTTTTTCAGCTGTGACAAGTGGCAGCAAGAGCAATAAATATTAGTTCTAATTCCACATATCTTTGCTGTAATTAATGAAAAAGTGACATTCTACGATTTTAAATTGGGTTCGTCTTTTCTATTTACCATGTTTTACTTTGTTTTTCCCCCCCATTCTTATTTAATTATTTTCCATATTCTTTGTTTTTAAATGGGAGTTATATATTTTGTTTCTATTTTTCAATGGTTTCTCATAGGTTTTTAACAAGCACACTTGACTCGTTTGTTTTAATATCTAATCATTACAGTCTTCCACTATCAATATATTATTTTACTTTTCATTTTTTTACCCTCTATACTAAGCCATTATTATTTTTACTTCAATATTTACTTGAATGTTTTCTAATTTCTTTGATCACTGTAATTTGCACCTTTCCTTTCTTCTGGTCCAGTGTTCTTACTGAAGTACACTGTTGGCGGTTCTTTCATTGAGGAATCTGAAGACGATGAACTCTACAAGTCTTTTTTCAAAAATCTCTTTATCATATTCTTAATCTTTAATTTAGCTGGGTATACAATTCTAAGACTTTTTTTTTCATAGCACTTTGAGGATATTATTCTGTTTCCTGCTGATTCTGTTTTTGCTGACAAAATTTCTGTTTCAGTCTAACTTGTTCTTCAGATAATCTGAGTGTTCTTTGTGGTTGTTTTAAATATATATGTGTGTTTTTAACTTTAGTATTATTTATGTTTACTATGATGTCTCTAGCTATGAATTTATTTTCATTTATTTCATGTCTCTGTAACTTTCATTGGATAATGTTTGACCATCTTATTCTTTCCTTCATGTCTCTTAGCATTTTTTTTTTTTTTTTTTAATTTGAGGTGGGTGTCTCACTGTGTGGCTTAAGCTGGTCTCGAATTCCTGGGCACAAGTGAATTCCTGCCTCAGCCTCTTAAGTAGCTGGGATTACAGATGTGAGCCAATATTCCAAGTTTTTAGCATTAAAAAAATTATATATATGTTTATTTATTTATTCTTTACTAATTGGAAGTAATTTATTTAGATCTATCTTCCAGTTCACACATTAGTTTTTTAGCTATTGATTAGCCTGTCCATTAAGGATCTTAATTTTAATAAACATACTTCTCACTTCTGCAAGTTTTATTTGGCTATTTTTCAAATTTGCTTTCCTTTTTTTCATTATGTTCTTTTCTTTCATTTTTATGGTGATTCTGTCTTCTATCTATTTTATCATTCTAAGCATACTTATTTTATGGTGTCTCTCAGACTGTTTTATGACATCAACTTATTAGGGTTCTAATCCTCCTGTTTCTTGAGTCTTCTGACTTTCCCTTATGAAAAATAGCTCGTGTGGCTTGTCATTTTTTTGTTTTGAAATTTTCTTCCTCTGTGGGATTCTTGGACACACCAGGTTGTGTCAGTGATCCTAAACATAGGTTTTGGAGTTTGCTTTTGTCAAGTTTATTTCCTTTATTTGTACATTAGATTCTGTATTTCAGATTTTAAAATAACTCAGGACTGTGAATGCATACTCTCTGTGTGCATGAGGTACATCTGAGGGAGTTTTAATATTTGCTGATTTTTTTCTTCTTTTGTAGCAAGCAGAAACAAATTTCCTTGTTGCCTACTTGAACTACTATTTCTCATATTTACTGTATCAGTTCATGTACTCACTACTCTAACCATAGTTTTTCTTTATTTCTGATTCAGGGAACTTTATTCTGTCTTTCAAACTCAACTATGTATTCCATTTTTATTTGTCATATTTCATCCAGCATTTCCACGAGTTAGAGGAGAAAGTTGTTTGTGTTAGTTTGGCTTGCTGTGTTGCTAGAAACAAAAAGCTCATTGTTATTATTGTTATGTATTAATTTGACCAAAGCACTATTTATTAAAAGACTGCTGCCATTCTTACTATTCTTGTCATTTTTAGGTGATTTTAAGAACAGAATCATATGATTTCTGGAATCAGATCCACAGCTAATCTAAGTTGTAACATTTCCATATTGTTTTTGATGACTGGGTTTCATACTTAGATTACACTCATGGCATACGGATGGAAAGAAATAGCTTTTATAAATTGATACCCATCACACACTATTTTGAATTCCTTTGACCAAAACAATGTCAGAATTTTAGCTATAGAGTTTTTGAATATTTATTTTTCTTCATTCCTTTATGATTCCTATTTTAACTTTATCTGTGTCCAACCTTTTCTTCTCCTGTTATAACCCCCAAAGTGGAAAGAGGTGAAAGGAAGACAGTGAAAGAATCTGTGAGAAACAATAGAAAAAAAAAGTTATAAATTGGCAGAAGGAAAGAAATTTTAAAAGATTTAAGAGAAGAGAAAATACAATGGTGGTATCCCAAAGGAGCATGAATAAAGAAGCTATGGGTCAATGCAAAGGGAAAAGGGCGGGAGGTGCTGGATAGAGAAAGTGAGCTCATTGGGGGTGATGAAGAAATAGCAGAACAGCATCCTTGGTGCCTACTGGGTGCTGGACGTACATAGTCCTAGGTACTTTTCAACCTTACTTCCGATGTAGCCTCAACAAATGCACGGACTGTGAGTAAGTATTCCATTTGGTAAATCAATTAAGTCAGATAAGTGAAATAACTCATCCAAGATCTGAAGAGTCGGTAAAAACCAGAGCCAAAATTCACCCCAAATCTGTGTGCTTTCACCAAAAACTGGGGCAGACTCGGAAAGGTCACTCTGCACCCTCACTGGAGCGGAGGCCAGATGCCCTACCTCTTTCTTCTTTTCTTTGCCAGCTAATTACATCTCTGATTAGTGTGGGACAAAGGAAAATGCACAGAAGAGAAGCCTGACAGGGGTGAGAAGGGAATGGCTGGGAGAAAGGAAGATGATTCATTTATAAGCTCTTTGTCCTCTAGAAACGCAATAGGCCTCCTAGGAGGAAAATCTGTGTCTATGGAGACAAGTTGGGCCTTGAAGAATGCGTCACCCAGAGGCAAAAGGGAACAGAAGAGGTGCAGCCTTTTCAGACCTCCCTACCTCAGCAAGCCACAAAAGAAGTCATAAAAGCCCTTCAGATTTCTTCCTCTTCATTCGCGGCATTGCATACTGGCCTGTCCGGTATTGCCCTGTCAGACCCTAACTCTTTTGAGAGCAGCATATTAACTAGCCAGGGTTTCTTGAGCCTCTGAGAGGTGCATAGGACTCTGTGTCACGTGTTGTTTAAGACCAGGACAACTGAAATAGGGTGTGGGCAATGCTCACCAAAAAACTGGTATTAGGCAGCAATTAAAAACAAAACAAAACAAAAACAAAAACAAATACCCTTTTCCCATTGATGATACTGAGTATCATGTCTCCACGTTGCTAGTAGCGGGATGAAAGTCATGTCCTGTACATGGTGAGGGAAACTCACCTTGTCATTAAAGTTCAAAAGTCAAAATCCCCTTCCTTTTTAAGAAAAATATTTTAAAACATTCTTGCTACTTTTTTTTTTTATCACCATTTCCATTGTGTGATTTTTTTTTCCAGAGATGGAAGTAAAGGTCATTTTTAATTCCAAAATTCTAGTTTAGTGTTATCTCGAATCAACTCTTGATAAACCCATCATTTAAAATGGCCTATTCTAATTAGAGACCAGTTTGAGGCTTTTAACTGGCTCTGTCTTAGGTGCATGTAAAGCCTGCTAAATATTTCAGAGGGTGGGTGAACTTCCCTTTACAAATCTTAACTTGTCTATACATTTGAACTCCCCTTCCCTTTCAAAGCTACCTAGGTTAAAAATTAAGCCCCTATGGAGAAGGGCACCTGTATTTGCTCACCCTATTATGCAGCTATCCTGAAATGCATTGCAGCTGTCTAAATTAGCATAATTAAATCCACATCAATTAAAAACCTCAATCACCTCTCTCCCCTTCACATGTAGATGATGACATTTGTCTAAGGTGGGAAGTAACAAAGAAACTTTTTACCCGTTGAAGACCTGGCTGAAAAGGAGGGTAATCGGATTGAACTATTGTCCCAGGTTTACCTTAACGCTAGGAGAAGTGGTCAATGAATGCCGCCCGGCCAAAGTAGGATGTACTTTGCATTTCAATGCCACTTGCACGCAGGGCCGGCCATTGGAGATGTGCATTTTACAACAGGCCTCTCCACTAGTGCTCTTTAGCCTCCAGTAATGAAGATAAACAAAGCACCATTATGACTTTGGTGGTGCTAGTTGTTATTTTTAAACTGGGGATGCCTAGTGACCTCAGGATAGTGACAAGACTACACCGTGTGGTGCTGGCAAAGAAAATTCCAGGAGATGAAAACTGACGTGGGGTCCAGGGGTTAATTTCTGGAACAGACAAATTTGCATACAAATGAAAAATGATGGGATTTCTGTTCTCCTAAATTTTCAATGTCATCAGCATCAAACAGCAGCCGGTGCTCCCTTGCCGTTTGAAGAATATTCATTACTTTAGAAGAAGGGGCACCTTGTTTGGTGTTCAACTCAATGCGGGTCAACGACTTAATTTGTGCAACATCTTGGAGACTGTGAGGTTTCTGTGCATCTTTGTAATTCTTCTAAATATGGCTTGAGTAATATTTATTTTTATAGTCATAGACTTTTCTGAATAAACACTAACGCGTGGTTGACTTCCTTCGAACATTCACCTTTTTCATCCTCAGGAGGTGTTTAATGACATGTTGCTGACTTTTTCTTTAGAGGAGGACAGGTTGGTCTATGTCAAAAGTTACTAGATACAAGAGATATAGAACACCACAATGCTTATGATTTTCCCCAAAGCATATGAAATTTCTTCATCCTGACTTTTAGTTATTGGTGCTTTTTTGATGACACAATTCGTACCTGCTCATTTTTTATAATTTTAGTGTCAAAAGACAAAATTATAACAAATTTGGAGATCAAATTGTCTTTCATTAGTCATTCATTAATCCAGCCTCATTCCATCTAAATATTTAGAAAGGTGCTCCAAGCAGAGGAAGTTGGCTTTATACACAGAAAAGGGGTGAAGAAAGCAGACATAGAACCAGAAATGGGTTGGTCATTTCGAAGTTACTTTCCTTAGTGCTGAAACAGAGGGCATGTTCTTATCATGCTGGCTTAGGTAAATTAGGTTCATTCTGATTGGTTGCTGTGAAGTTGCTGTTTTTTTGCTTGTTTTTTTTTTTTTTTTTTTTTTTTAAACTGGCCCCTTTAAAGTTTCAGTTCGATTGTGTGACACCTAGTATGAGTTTGGTCTGGTCTGCTAGGGGCTAGTGCAGGAGCTCCATTCAAAACAATGGTCTCCCCTAAATGTCATTTAACATTAGAAAAATATAAATATGAAGAAAGAAGAGAATAAAAATCCTTGAGTGCCAGTAACCCGAGATGACTGCCAGGTAACAAGTTTTAGTGTGTATTCTTTCTCATTCCCTTTTCTCATCTGGTATTGATCGTAAGTATCAGCCCATTGAAGGCAGGGAGGTGGTCTGCTGTGCTCTGAGCTAAGGCTGTCCTCAAGGAAATGGTGCTGGTGGCAACTTTTAATGAGTCAGGCCCTCTCTCCCGCTTCTCCATGGTAGCATAGCATAGTTGTCTATGAGACCCTAGAGAGCTTTCTGAAACCCCTCAATGTTCTTTTCTGAAATACAGATCACTCTAGATGCTGCTATAAATTAATGATTGTATCATGCATGAACTTTAGAAAATGTACAAAAGGAGAAACTCCGACTTTCAGGATCTGAAACTTTTAAAAAATCCCTTAAAGAAATAGTACTGAGGCAGCTAAATTGCTATGATGTATAAACCATAAAGGCAATATAATAATGTGTAGAACAGTAAAATGTATTTACTTTAACCTAGAACTTCACATGCATATATAGTGGATCATATATATCTCTGGCCCAATAACTACCTTTGACATATATGTGAAGAATTGATGCCATAAAGTTTTTCATCAATTAAATTATTTTTACTGTTATTATGACTTGCCAAAGGGGGATTTGAAGCTAACGAGCAAAATATTTCAAAGTCCAGATGTCCTGTTGAGACAAGGCATTTTATAGTGATTCCAGTCTGTTTTCACCTAACCTCATGTAGTCAATATCACAAAGATATAATTAGAAAATTGGGTACAATATTTAGCCCTGGTCGCTGTGTGATGGAATTGTTTGACTGCTGAGTAACCGAAGTGTGTTTGCATCCCAGTGTGTTGTGAAGGCAAACTTCAAAGAAAATATTCTATCTCTCAACTCCAGCTCCCGAGTGTCTTGGAAGTATAATACAGCAAGACTTAAAACTCCCCGCTAAGGAAAGGGCAATTTGACACTGAAACTACTGTTGAATTGTTATTGAAACACTGGTTTGCAAAAGAGTTCTTATTAGATAAATATAGTTAAAGCCTTAAAAAGCAGGGGGAAAATACACCCAAGTCATAGGGAAAAAAATGGGGGAGAGAAGTCTTTAAAGTTGGACAGTATGTGTTGACAAAATTTGGAGATTTTAAAACATGTATCTACACATTTATTTTATAAATTGTACATAAGACTGGCTCCTTTTCCAGTGCAAAATCAAATATTTAGATTTGCACAAACCTATGGAAGCCAGATTTTAGACAAAAAGGGATTTTTTTGTCAGACTGTCAGTCTCTGAATTTCATCACAATCTGTTCAGCTGTTTTTGTTGCAGGCAGGCGTAAAACGTACTGGGTAAGTGCGTGTTTGTATTTATTATTAAAATGGGGATGCTAAATCCTGCTTTCGAAGTCTTCACATTCTTTAAGTCTGTACTGGTCATAGAGAAGCAGAATCATGATGTGTGTGTGTGAAAGTCATATATGAAGGTGAGGGAGCGGGTGCAACGGCAAACACCCATGAGCAGTGACTCTTTGCAAAATAAGTTTCTCAGCATTTAAAAAATGACCCTGGCATTTTGCCTCAATAACTTTTCCTGCACCTACAAGTACTGATTCTTGCCTTGAAGAGGGATGGGGAAATGATGTGTTGGTGGCAGATCTGAATATGTTTTATTTAATGTCATGATTCCTTTATCCCATCCTCTGCACTAATCTAAAAATAATAGCTGGGATTGACAGTTTCAACAGCATTTAGTGTACATGTACGATTGTATGCAAAGATCGCCTAAAAGAATATTGACGATAGAACTTGAACCTCCAGTAGGTGAGACATTACAGTAAAAAACAAACACATGTCAAATCATATAGAATTTTGTTTATGAAGCGAGTTCTTCCTTCAGCCAGGGCTTTTTGATACATTGCACTTGATGTGCAGAACCTCACCTATTGGAAATGAGATGAAGCTGTTATTTCCCTTGATATTTCCCGTGGTGACTCACACCTGAAATCCCAGCACTTTGGGAGGCTGATGCAGGTGGGTTCCTTGAGCCCAGGAGTTTGAGACCAGCCTGGGCAATGTGGCAAGACCCCATCTGTACAAAAAAATACGAAAATTAGCCAGTCTGGTGGTGCACACCTGTAGTTCCAGCTACTTGGGAGGCTAAGGTGGGAGGATCATCCGAGCCCAGGTAGTTGAGGCTGCAGTGAGCTGTGATTGAGTCACTATACTCCAGCCTGACAGAGTGAGACCCCATCTCAATTAAAAAAAAAAAAAGATATTACCCTTCATAAATGAAGCACTTTTGCAAAAAGATGATAATACAGTTGTTCCTAATCGGATTTTCTAAGACAGTGTGAACATTTGCCTATTTTCATGTTTTAAAGATCTACAATAGAAATTTTACCTTTAACTGAGGGTAGTAGTCATCTATGGCTTTCATAATAAAATATCATGGACTGGGTGACTTAATCAGCAGAAATTTATTTCCTCACAGTCTGGAGGCTGGAGGTCTAAGCACTCCTGGTTTGAAGACAGCACATTCTCGCTGTGTTGTCACAGGACCTTGTCTCGTGTGAGCAGAGGGAATATCTCTGGTGTGTCTCTTCCTCTTCTTATAAGGACAGTTGTCCCATAGGATTAGGGTCCCACCCAAATGACCTCACTTAATCTTAATTACCCCCATTCAGGGCCTATCTCCAAATACAGAGACATTGGGGGTTAGAGCTTCAATACACGCGTTTTGTAGGGTACAATTCAGTTTATAACACTGACATAGACCCACAGGCTCGCTGGAGCTCTGAGTCTCTGCTTCTGGCCAGCTTTAGATCAACTCGGTGTAAGAGTCATCTCCACATTCTGATCAGAAGTTCTGATTTGAATTTTTTTATGTTTATGATTAATAACATACAGGAAAAAATGAATGCTTGTTGCTCTATAAATGTGGTTTGGTCGACAAATTATTTCTAAACATAGGGTCTCTCAAGAAAAAATAATTAAAGGAATTCTTGGTGGTCAAAAGGGGTTGGGAGTTACTGGAGAGTCTACTACCTGCCTTCAGAGGTGGATGTAACCCGGGAGACACTTGAGATTACATTCAGCTTTCAGAGCTGAGAGTCTATGTCCGAGAGGAAAAAAACAGACTGTTTCTTCTCTGCTGTCACACCACAGCAATCAACACAGACGACCTCTGTGACCAAATGTGTGTGGGGTTCCCCCTTACCCCTCTACACCAAGCAAGCCATCAGTTCTACAGGGGACATCAGCCAGGTGACCTCTAATTCTATTCAATTCCAGCAATGTCATCCTGGAGATAGTGACAGATCCCACAGCGTGAGGGTGCTCCCGCAAGACTGCGGCCACTTCCAATGCCAACTGCAAGCCCCAGGTTATTTTACCTGTGCTTCAGACCCACTGGCTATAAATTGGGGTTCCTACAACCCCGTCCCAGCGTGAGGGTGCTCCCGCAAGACTGCGGCCACTTCCAATGCCAACTGCAAGCCCCAGGTTATTTTACCTGTGCTTCAGACCCACTGGCTATAAATTGGGGTTCCTACAACCCCGTCCTTGGGTTCAATTAATTTGCTAGAGTGGCTTACAGAACTCAGGAAACACTTTACTTCATTCACTGGTTTATGAGAAAGGGTATTATAAATAACACAGATGAAGACAGGTGTAAGGTGAAGTATGGGGGTGGGGTGTGCAGCTTCCATGCCCTGTCCAGTGACACCAGCTTCCAGGAACCTGCATGTGTTCAGCTGTCTGGAAGCTTTCTAAACCCTTTAGTTTTGAGTTGTTATGATGGCTTCATTACCTAGGCATGATGAATAAAACGAATGTCCATTGGCCACTGGGAATCAGCAGGCAGCCACAGTAAACGCAATAACATACTTTGGAGATTCTAAGGATTTTAGGAGTTGTATGTCAGGAAATGAGGTTGAAGAAAATATATATGATTTGCAATATCAAACTATGAATTCAGGTTGTACTTACAATTATATCTAAAGAACGAAGAATTATATGGCATAGAGAACCCATTGAAATAGTAGAACAAAGTAGTTCTCCCTCCAAGATTTTAAAGAAGTTACTATTGCTACCAGATTTACAAAGAATAGTAAAATTCCCAAGCCTGGCTGTGTACTCGAAGACTGGTTGTCTGGATGCTCACCAATCCCATTTCCTCTTCTGGGGCACACAGGGAGACACCATTTCCCAGGCTCCTTCGGTCTGGGCCATGTGATTAAGTCTTGGCCCATTGGAAGTGGATGGAAATGATGTACAGCAGTTCTAGGACTGGCTATAAAACCGTGGGATTTTTCATAGTCTTTCTTCTCCTTCAATAGCAACAATGGAGGTCATGTATTGAAATCATATGACACGAAAAGCCTGAGTTTTATAGTTATCACCTGAAAGAAGAATTCAGAAAAGCTCTCTGATTTTGGGGGGAGCAAAAAATAAACTTTATTTTCAATATACTGAAATTTGGGGATTGTTTGTTACAGCAGATAACATTAATTGTCTTTACTAACATAATACTAAGAACAAATTTTAAGAATTTTTGACAGCAACCTAAGTTTTGTCTATTGAAAGATACATACTGTTTAAGAAATACTGTTCAAAAATACAGAATGTCCATTTGCCTAATCATCTTAAGAAGTCGAATGTAGTTGCCATCCTGGGATCACTTTTGTCTCCCACAGCAAGATTCTGGTCAGAATCTTTCTAAATTGACTATTAGTTAATATTTTCTCTAGGGACACTCACAAATCACAACAGAGCTTCAGACTTCATCCTGTTTCCATCTTCAATACTATCCAATGCTGGGAAAATTGATTTAAAGTTCCTGATTAGATGCCACCTATACTTTCCCCTTTCCCCTAAATTATGCCCTGCTGAAAACTCTATATCTTCTGAATTCCATATGTCTAGGAAAATCACTGTGTATCTCAGGTTGTGCCTGATGTACCTACCCTATCAGTTTGCAGTGGCTGCTGAGGGTGCTGTGTTGTGAAAGACTCGGAGGTGGTGACTGAGTTCATTGGAATTCTCTTTGTCTGCCAAGGGCCGGAGAGTAGGGAGTAAAGGCTGGTGTATCACATCGTTGCCCACTGATGGCTACCCTTGCGTTTCAGAATATTAAACACAGCATCTACCTTGGTTAGGGTCCAGTCCTGTTGAAAATGGTAAAACCCATCTAAGGCCATACCCTTGATCCAATAAGTACCGTTCTATTGTGCAGCAGTTGGTTGCTGTTTTTGGAGCTGTGTTCATTTAGATCGGACAAACACTAATTTGTTGGACTCATCTCCAATCACCATTGAAGACTGCATTGTAGAATATCTGCTATATAGAGTTTAGAGTTCACGAACATGCTAACGGATTCTGTGCCTTCTATTAGAATGCCAAAGGTGATGGTAGGTGGTTTTAGTAAGTGAGCATTGTCATAGACTGTTGATGGGGCTATACACTGCTATAAATTATCTGTAGTACAATCTAGTTATGTGCACCAAAATGTAAAATATATCTACACTTTGACTCAGTAACGGTACTTTTTGGACTTTATCCTAAAAATACAAGTGGATGTTTACATATAAGGATATCAACTACAGCCTTATTTTTAGTACCAATATTCATCATTAAAGGACTGGTAGAATAAGTTATAATATAGTCATATAATGGAACACTATGCAGTCTTTGAATTAGATATGGCAGACCAATGTGGCATGAAGAGCTATTCTTGATACAATGTAAAATAAAGAATGCAGGTTGTAGAACAGTTTGCACAGTATTAATTTGTCTATGTGCAGCTCATAGAGAAGTGCATATTATTATTCTATCTAGTGTATTTATAAAAGCCTTTTATGATAAAAATATCATAAATAGTAAATGCTGGAAGTACATATTCCATATGTTAAAAACAGGTTACATTTGTAGGATAGAATGGAAGCAAGGAAAGTGGCATGGTTGAGGCAGCTGAACATTACATACTTCTGCATTGTTTAATTTTTTTTCAATTACCTTTTTATTAGCAAAAGCAATATAATTATTTTATTTGAGAAGAATAAAAAAATCAGAAGCTAATAATTCCTCCATTTTCTTTAAGATAAAAACCAAATACAAGAATTCAAGACCCTATAGAAGATGCATAGATTCTCCTAATATATATATTGAAGTTTACCTTTATGGGAAAACAATCAATCTAAAGAAATTGGAAGCAATCGGCTGGGTGCGGTGGCTCACGCCTGTAATCCCAGCACTTTGGGAGGCTGAGGTGGGCAGATCATGAGGTCGGGAGTTCAAGACCAGCCTGACCAATATGGTAAAACCCCATCTCTACTAAAAATACAAAAATTAGCTGGGCGTGGTGGTGTGCACCTGTAGTCCCAGCTTCTCAGGAGGCTGAGGGAGGAGACTCGCTTGAACCTGGGAGGTAGAGGTTGCAGTGAGCCGAGATCACGCCACTGCACTCCAGTCTGGGAAACAGAGCGACACTCCATCTCAAAAAAAAAAAAAAAAAAAAAAAAAACAGAAAATAAATGGAAGCAATCATGGTCTGCATTGGGAAGTCTGGTTTTATATCCAAATTTTTGTGGAAGTTTCCTGTTTCTGGAGAATACTAGATGATGTATCAAATGACAAGAAAATGCAATAAAAAGTAGAGAACCCAATCAAGAAGGTCAGTGTGTGTAGTGGCTGGCACAGCTATAGATTTTTACCTGCCTGGCTTCTGTTTCCCCTTCTTCTGGTAATAGACTTAATAATGCCAGCTGCTTCCCGTATTTGAGTGGTTCAGCGGGCCCTGCTCTATTCCGGCCAGTGGGTAGCCATGGGACTGAAGTTACATCCATGAATCTCTACTAAGAACTGAACTTTTGTACACAATTACACAGGGCATAGTTAGAGCTTCTTACATCCCCAGAAGTCTAGTTTTGTTTTGTTCTGTTTATTTGCATTTTAACTTTTCCAAGGCCTTGTCATTTGCTTATTCAACAAGTATTTATTTATGCCCAGCACTTGGCAAAATAGTAAAATATCCTTGTCCTAATATTCTACTGAAGACAGCCAATTATAAATACAAACCAGCTAGCATAAAGTCTACAAGACAATCATAAGTGCAAAGGAGAAAAAATAAAGGAGGGCAGGAGATAAGTTCACTGTTGGGTTAGGATTGACATTTTAAGTAGGCATCAATGAAGGCCTCTCTGAAAAGGTGATGTGTGAGAAAAGACCAGAAGTGGGTGTAGGAGTGAGCCATGCAGAGATCTGGGGGAAGCTCTGGAAATGCAGAGGTCTGAGGTGCACCAGGCGTGTGTGAGTGGAACAGAGGGAAGGAGGAAGGGTAGCAGGTGGCAAGGTCAGAGAGGTCTGGGGCTGGGGGCAGATCACGTAGGGCCACATAGGACAGAGTAAAGATATGAGCTTCACCTCTGCAAGAGATGAGAGCCACTGATAGGTTTCAGTGGAAACATGACATTACTTGACCAACATTTAAACATAATCTATCTCCATTATGTTGAAAATAGCCCGAAGAAGGGCTGGGGCAGAAGTGGAGGGACCAGTTAGGAAGCTCCCATATTCATCCAGGTGAGGGATGACAGTGGCTTGGAACAGAGCAGCAGACGTGGAGGTGATGAGTAACAGTGGGATTCTGGAAATGCTGTTGACCTTTGAACAACATGGGTCTGAACTGCGTGGGTTCATTTATATACGGATTTTTTTCAGCCAAACACAGATGGAGGGATGAGAAATGTAATATATATTTCTATACAGAGGACTGACTTTTGGTGTACATGGCTCCACAGGGCCACAGCAGGACTTGAGTGTGCATGGATTTGAGTATATGTGGGGGTCCTGGAACCAATCCCCTGAGTATACAGAAGGAAGGCTATGTTCCGTTTATCAGCTTTCCTTTGATTCTACCAGAAACTCAGATACTTTCTATTTTTCTTTTTAAAGCTGGACATTTTGGATTTTTATTCTTGCAACCCAAGAACACCAACAGATTCAGAATGTCCATAAATAATGGAAAAACAAGACACTTTTACAAACTCTGTGACCCTTGGTAAATTGCTTAACCTCTCTGCATCTCATTTCTTCATCTGTAAAATAGGAAAGTAACAACAGATTGAACCATATGAAATTGTCATTTTGGCAGGTCAGAAATGATCAAATATGAGCACTTTCATATGGCTCACCTCTAAGCCCTACCGTATTTATTGTTGTGAGGATTAAATAAACTAATACAAGTAAAATGCTTAGAACCATGTCTAGCGCATTGTAAGAGCTAAGTAAGTGTTAATTGTTACTGCTCTTATTATTATCAGTGCTTTACATTTCCAACATTTTTTCACATTCCTTTTCTAATTCAGTCCATGTGACAGCTTAGTGGGACAGGCAGGGCAGGCAGCATCACCTACATGCTCAAAAGAGCCTTCTGCAGCACTTTAGAAGGTGTCTGTTCACGCATCATGCCATTTGATTCTCAGAACAACCCCATGTTGTATGTTACACGTATTCAAGTCTGCTTTGTGTGTTTAAATAATGAAATAATAAGAACATAAGTAATTCATATATGTTTGATTTATTTCCCCCAATAATAGGAATAAAATTGTTATGTGCTACCCTCACATGGATATTTTAATTGATGAGATGCATGAAAGCAGAGTTCAGAGCTCTTGATCTTTAAGATCCAGTTCAGTGATCATGTCCTGCAGGCTCCAGAGCTCTTTGCTCCCATCTGTTAGTAGAGGGCACTGCTCTGTGAACAGTACATGTGGTGGTCTTGCCTTCCTGTTTGTGTGTCCTACCGCCTCTGCTTGGACTCCCTGTTTTTCTCTGATTTCTGCATGCTCAGAAGTGGCCAATAAATGGTTAAAAAATGAATAAGGAACTAAGTGAAGGAATGAATGAATGATTATTTGGTTTATTTATTAGGAAACCAAGACCCTAATAGTGAAGTGAATTGCTTAATTTCAACACAACTACTAAATGGATTAGTCAAGAGTCATGCCCAGGTGGTGGAAAATCATGTCCAGAATGCCATCCAATGTGGCATGAAACTTCAGACCAAAATGAAGCCGTAGGTGTGCTCAGTCTGGAGTGTGCCTACAGACGAAAACCCACCCCAGATGGCATATCCAATTTAATCAACATCACCTGTGAGCCAAACTGAACAGTAAATGTTAAGACAGGATCACTAATAATGGGGACCTGGAATGTAGCCAGAATTAAAACAATGATCTGCTTAACAATCCCTCTGGGCTGGATGCATGTGGAGAACGGATAAATGCTGGATATCGAAACAGCTGCTCTATGGCAAACTGAAATGGGGCAATCATAGATAGCAAAGGGAGAAGAAACACTTGAAAGTTGTCTTAAATAAAGTAGTGCTTTAAATAATGTGTGACCTAGCTGTGGCCTTTTGAGAAGCAACCACCACACACAAACTACCCTGGCGTGCATCTCTAGAGAATGAGGTGGCTTTGGGTCAACAAAGCCTACGGAAGTAGAAAAGGCAATGACGGCTGGTGCCACCTGTGCTTATACACAGATTGTATTAATCCAAACTAGCACTGGGAATCACCTCAGAACATGAAGGCCAGTGCTCCAAATGAAAATCCCATGGGTCACCACTTCCTGAACTTTCCATCTTACATATGACCGTTTTCTGCAAATGCCTTGTAGCCATTGTGTGAAATCCCATGTCTTTCATATACTGTCTGTTATCTAATTGTTTTGAAATTATAATTACATGGTGTCTTCTCATCAGGATCACAAATTGCCTTAAAACATAAACCAAAGTTGATGTTCAAAATAAGTAATCACCAGCATGGCACAGGCCAAGACCAACCAGAATGCTAGTTTGTAACACCATCCTGGCTGGTCCAGCCATTGCCCCCCTTCTTTTGGGTTGATGACTTTAAACTAGAAAGTATACTAGGACTGTAAACAAAGGACTTCCTGATTGATTGATTCCCCGTGTTCATTTTTATACTTGTCTGTCATTGGGGAAAATCCCATATCAGTGTGTAATTTATCATCCATACAACTGTATTAAAATAAGCATGCTAATTACAGACCTAGGAGTAGGGACTGAAAAATAAGCAGGCAAACGAGTAAAGAATCAGTTGTTCAAAATAAAATTTTCATATATTTAATAGTCATTTTGAAATACATACTCTGTTACTGTGCTTATTCTTGGGAATACAGATAAAAAGAATGTATTGACTTACGGAAGATATAGATGAGTAGAAATACACATTTCACCACTGCTACCATCAACTATAATGTGTCCAAATGTTTTAAGAATAAGTTGTTATAATCTTTTTTATTGATACATAATATTTGGACACATTTATGGGGTACATGTGATATTTTGTTACATGTACAGAATATGTAATGATCAAGTCAGGGTATCTGGAATATCCACCACCTCAGGGACTTATCATTTCTATTTGTTGGGGATATTTCATGTCCTCTCTTCTAGCTATTCTGAAATATACAATACATTGTGGTTAACTATAATCATCCCCTATTCTAATATGAAACATAATAATATGGAGCTTATTTCTTCAATGGAACTGTATATTTGGACCCATTAACCAACTTTTTTCATCTCTCCCCCATTGTGATTATTTTAACAGCTGCAAGATCACTATAGAGTCGGTAAGCATAGTTGAATTTCATGTATATAAACATTGGATCGTCTCCTCCAAACTTCCCCGTGCAGGAATTCCTTCCACAGCTTCCCTGAGAGGAGGTTAGCAGATCTGGCTATTCACAATACTTGGGAGAGGGGCTGCTGCCTTGTGAAGGAAGCTACATGTTTTTAATAAAAAGAATGTTCATATTTTTAAAAAGCAGTTTGCAATATATTCTATAATTGTGGATTTTCCCTACATGCCCTTCTCTAAACCATATACTATGAATTTAGGTAAACTGCCTCTTCAGATCCAAGAGATTTTTAACATCTAACCAAAATGTCTTCTGATTTTGATCCTTAAATAGGAAAGAGTTATCAAGTGTGTTTCACTAAATCTCAATAGCCATAGGATTACATCTGATGAAAGGGCATTTATTTGTTTATTTGTTTAGAGATGGAACCTCACTCTGTCGCCCAGGCTGGAGTGCAGTGGCGCGATCTCGGCTCACTGCAACCTCCGCCTTCTGGGTTCAAGCGATTCTCCTACCTCAGCCTTGTGAGTAGCTGAGACCACAGGCATGTGACACTACGCCCGGCTGATTTTTTGTATTTTTAGTAGAGGTGGGGTTTCACCGTGTTAGCCAGGATGGTCTCGATCTCCTGACCTCATGATCCTCCCGCCTCGGCCTCCTAAAGTGCTGGGATTACAGGCGTGAGCCACTGCGTCCCGCCACGAAAGGGTATTTATATAGCAGAAAAACTTCAGGGAAGCAAAGGAAATGTTCATCCATTTCCCCTTGTCCTCATTTATTTCGGTCTTTTGAACCCAGTTGGTAAGTTGTTCACTAACCAGTTCATTTAGCTTATTACAACAAACTTTTTGCATTTTTTAACGATTTTGACTTGGGTAAACATTTTTTGGGTATCTACAGAAATCTGTCTTGGAATAGATTCAGGTCTACTATCCCAACTCTCAAAGAATGGTAGAAATGTAAGCAAATAAGAGCAACACAGTGTTGTAAACACTTGCCAGAAGGCATGAGCAGGAATCGATGGGCACCACCAAGAAGGGTGTGGCCAGTTCTCTTTTTCCATGTGCACTGGCCTTGGCCAAGATAATCATGTTCTGATGAGAGGAGAAAATAATTTCTTTTTAACCTCTGAGGCAGGCATCTCTGGGACATAGCCTGTATGTAGATCCTTGTAGGCAGATCTTTTAATTAGGATGTTTTTCTCTGTAGATTTCCCATGGATATTTTAGGATTCATAGTGATAGTTTGAGTATGTTCCTGAAGAACAATCTCTACTAGATTTCCAGCAATTCCTAAGGTCTCAATGGGTAAACTGTTGAAAGTCACCTTAATTACCATAACATAGCGTTTATATCTTTGGGACTATTTCTGATACATCTGTATCTATAAATCTTTATCTGTGGAGAGGCACTTCATCCTTTGAAGAAAATACAGGTGACAAGATGAGAGTGATCACAAATACTTTCTACCACCACCACCGCCGCCGCCGCCACCACCACCACCACCACCACCACCACCGCCACCACCACCACCACCACATTCCAGGTTATTTGTTTTGAGCCTGGTCTCTGAGATACCTTCTAGGTGACCAAAATAAATTCTCTTGTCTCTCTGACATTGTTTGGTGTTGCTACCAATTAAACTCCAACTGTAAAGCAGCTTTGTAAGAACACTGCAGTGCCACATTACAGAGAACAGATGTCAAAATAAAGGTTCACTAATTTGAAGCAACTTACATAAATAGAACCTTCAGGTATGTCTGTGACCACAAGAGAAGAAGAAGCAATTGTATTTGTGCAGTTGAGTGGTACCAAGGACAGGCTCTTTCCTTGATATGCCAACAGAGAGAATTTTGTTAGCAGTATTCTGTGAACAAAACACTTAAGAGAATGTATGTATACAATAGTTTTGAAAAAAAGGGTTACTGACACAGATGCCAATTTGGTGGGGCATATGGAACATTTACACTTGCCTTTTTCTTTCTTTCTTGCTACAGCTGGTGCTGATTTAGTATGTGAAATTTTACTAGCAGGAGTGCTAATCAAGACAGAGATTCTGTAAGGATTTAGTCATTTATGTAGGGGAAACAACGGGTATCATTAAAAAGTAGAAGATCATCTTATGGAAAAACATTATCATTATCAACCTCATTTTTAAACCAAACAGACACAATGGTACTGTAAGTATCACTTTAGCAGTCGAAAAAGTCAGAATGTTTTCCTTACAATGTTCTAAGAGGATTGCACTCACAGTTTTAAGTTTTGGTAGAGGCACGTTAAAGTTTGGTGTGTCAGAGTAATGCAAAAGGGTGAGCAATTTAACAGTTAGTTGTTTAACTTTTCTGTACAGTGCTTCGGCAAAACTGTTCGTTGGAAACATCAGTTTTTTTAAGGAACAAAATTTAGTTATGATAATATAGAAGGTGAATGTGTTTTTCTGAATCATTTGGGGGAAGTTGTGGGAAGGGGAAAAACGTGGAGGGTTTGATTTGATTTTTTTTCCTTCTGTATTTGAATACAAAAGTTTTGCAACATGAGGCCTGATTTTATCCAATAATCCCACTGACCATACAGGAGTTCAGAGAAAAATTAAAAAAAATCTTTTCTAAGTAGCAACAAAACCATTGTCGGTACATTAAATATGTTGTACAGGTGGCTTGGTAGAGTTGCAGACCTGAACGGCAGCTACAAGACATCTGCTGCCTGGGGAAACTTGCAATGTGGCGAAGTGGTGTTTGTAGCTCCCTATGGAAAGGTGCCAGCTGCCCAGGCCTTCGCTTCTGCAGATGAGCGGAGAGTCTTGTGGGGGCTTCAGTTGAAGCTGCGCGTCGTCCCATCCTCCTCTGTCTGAGAATTTAAAGGACAACGAGGACCTGCTGTGAAAAACCATTGAGATGGTGTTGGGCGAGTTGTATATCAACTTTCGAATATTCCCCAAGGGCTTCGTCCATCAGTATGAAAATGAGCACACGCCTGCAACGAAACCATTTTAATTCTATTTTTAGGTTGAATTTCTAGGACCTACTGCAAATTTTTTATTATTATCGTGATTCATGTCTTAAAAGTCCTCAGAAGAGATATTTGAAGAAAAGTAAAGTTTGCTAAAATGGAAGCAATAAAATATTTTATTATAAAATAATTAATGGTTATACATGTCTTAGATGTTTGGTTTGTTTTCCATTTTGACATAAATATGGCACTCTTAAAAAAAGAATACACATTATAACTTATAAATAACTATTAGTGACTTACTAACTGGCCAATTAAAATTCATTTATGGAGTCCCACCACAAGCCAAGCACTATGGTAAAAGCATGAGGGACAAAGACTGTGTAACACAACCCACATAATCTAGAATATTTAAAAATTAATTAGCAAATATCTTATTTTATTTACTCAGGTTTTAATGACATTTTTTATTATAAATAAGCTTGACCATTTGAGCTATCTCATTGAAACTGGAAAAGTTGAAGACCTATCCTTAAATATACGAAGATAAAAGGGTGAGTAGGTTTGTACTGTGTCAAAATTTAAAACAACAAATACTAACTTCTTTCTCTTTCCATGAAAAATTTCTTCCATCCATAATATTGCCTAAGAAATAAAGTTTTAAGAAAGAAAAGGACAGGGCCACCAGTTAACGGGATATGTGATTACTTAAACACACTAGACAAAAGAGAATAATGAATTTTTTAAGGTAAAAAATTAGATTAAAAAAGTATTTTTAGCCTTATGTTTACACACACACACACACACACACTTTAAATTGTAGTGACTTCTGAGCACTAATAAATTCCCTTTAAAAATTAGGTTAGGTTATGTTCAAGGAAATGTTCGTTTCTGAAATTGTAACTGATGAATATCGTTTGAGAATTTCCTCAGTGAGGCAATCATTTAAATGGAAAACATTCGTGATAGGTCCTGGAGGAAAACCCATTCTTCCCACTAAAACTACCTGAGATTGGCTGTTAATCATTTATTTTGCTGTCCATACTTATGAGTAATAAGGAAAAATAAAATGTCATGTTTGAAAAAGGAACAGGTATTCGTTTTCTTTAAAATACATTGGCTTAGTCAGCTGAAGAATAAATTAGAATGGTCCACAAACTGTTAACAGTGACAGCAAGCATATGGCAAATTTGAACTGTCTGCAGGTCAACTTTTATTTTTGCTTTCCAAATGTCTGTCAGTCATTGTTAGGATCTAAATACACGTGTTAATGGGTGAAATTCAGCAATATGAAATCGTTTAGCAAATTCTCGGAGCAAGTGATTTTTTTTTTTATCTTTGTCTCTCATATGCACCTTCCTTGATCGCAGTCTTACAAAATTTTACTCAGAAAGAACAAACCCTTTGAAAGGTATTGTTGCCTTTTCTTTGTTCAGTTAGGAAAAAGACAAACAGTATTGTCATATGGCATGTGTGTGTGAGTGAGTGAATGTGATATGTGCACATTGATTTCTCCAAGAACCAGTAAGGTGCCCAGGTTGGTGCCTTTGCCATCATTATGACTGTCCCTGTCACTGTAATTGTACCTTTCACTGTGGCAATGGAGAGCCATCTTTTAATTTCTCTCTTTCTATCAGAGCACCCTTGCTTTCTAAAGTCAGTCACGTTTATGGCCGTGGAGACCAACGACAGTTTGACCATAGTGGAGTATTCTGCCACAGGTAGTGATAAGAGGACAAGCAAGTGCAGCTGGGATGAAAATTGAAGTGGAACTCCTGGGACAGATTGGAAGCAGGTTAGAGAAAAAGACGTGAGAGAAAGAAAAGGAGGAACAGAAAAGAAGACTTGGAATAGAAAAGTCTTGAAAAGGCAAACCAGCAAATATCCAAAAGGATGAAGGCGCTGACCTCAACAAGTTTTCTTGCATGAGTATGAGAAAATGGATGGACTGCAAGGGGTGGGAGCCACCTCGATTTTGAAACACTTCCTTCAGAGCAAGTCCTGTGCTGCCTCTGAAAAGATTATGGAGTCAAGTGTGGGAAGCAAGAAATGCTATTCATTTCTCCAGGGCCAGAAGAATTCTGATCATATTTTTAAAATTGCTTGTCAAAATAACAGGGATGCATTGCTTTTTAAGATACCAGAGTTTTCAAGAAGCTAAGTGGTGGAATGTTCTTTGTAGGTGGGGGCTAATGGTAGGAGATTCTGTAAGAGAACTGAGCTCCCTACTAGCAATGGGGATGATTGGATCCTTGAAGAGCAGAAGTCAGGTGGTAGCACTTAAGTGTCAGAAGCAAAGTACAAAATTACCACACCGGGTAACAAGGTCATAATGGCAGCCAGAGGAGACCGCAGCCCCTGCGGCAGCAGTTGCCCTGAGATATGTCAATCTTCTTTGCTTGGCAGGTGTAATTTGAGTACAATAATCTTAGAAGCAGGGCTGCTGCTACACAATGTGGAATATGTTGCTTCTCAGGCCCACTGTGACTATAAAAGAGCGATCACAGTAACTAGGTCTGAGAAGGCCATGAAAACAGAGCCTAGAGATGAGAACCTGGGTCTATGCACTAGGCAAGCAGCACAAACCAGGAAAAGTGTTAACCAAAAGAGAGACTCTACCATGGGTGGTGCTATGGTTTGGGTATTTATCCCCTCCAAATATCATTTGATCCCCAGTGTTGGAGATGCTGGAGATGGGGTCTAGTGGGAGGTGTCTGTGTCATGGGGGTGGATCCCTTATGAATAGCTTAGTGTCATCCTCATGGTAATGAGTGAGTTCTGGCTCCCTTTGTTCCCGTGACAACTGATTGCTAAAAAGAGCCCGGCACCTGCCTCCCCTCTCTCTTGTCATGTGGTGTCTGCTCCCCTTGCTTTCTACCATGAGTGCAAGCAGCCTGAGGCCCTCAGCAGAAGCAGATTCTTGTGTCATGCTTCCTGTGCAGCCTGCAGAACCATGAGCCAAATAAACCTCTATTCCTCAATAGCAATGCAATTCCTTCATAGCAATGCAAAGTGGACTCAGATGGGTGATTTTAAGGAGAGAGGATGAATGTCAGCTATTGCCTTGAAGTCAACTGCTGCAGTGGGGGCTGTAGTCTGTCTCCAGTAACCTTCCTCTTACAAAGTTTTCCTGAAAATTCCGACCAACCAGAATCCTGAAAAAGCTATGCCTAAATGGAAACATTTAGTTATCCATAGAAATGATATTTCCCAGTATAAAGGATTTTATGATTTCTCCTTTCTACTGCCTAAGGTTTTTTTTTTTTTTTTTTTTTGAGGCGGAGTCTCACTCTGTCACCCAGGCTGGAGTGCAGTGGCGCAATCTCGGCTCACTGCAAGCTCCGCCTCCCGGGTTCACACCATTCTCCTGCCTCAGCCTCCCAAGTAGCTGGGACTACAGGCAACACACCTGGCTAATTTTTTGTATTTTGTTTTTTTAGTAGAGATGGAGTTTCACTGTGTTAGCCAGGATGGTCTCGATCTCCTGACCTCGTGATCCGCCCACTTCGGCCTCCCAAAGTGCTGGGATTACAAGCGTGAGCCACTGTGCCTGGCCTGCCTAAGGTTTTTAATAGACCTCTGACTAGTTAGCCTAAACCTGTGTGTCTGTAGGTCTTAGACATGATGATGTTTACAACCTTGATAGCTGCTTCATGGTAGCCAAAGTTGCTGGAGTAGGTCATGAATGCTGCCAGCTGGCTTCTCCTACAAATTCATGCCATCCGACCTCAGCTATGGACCCTCCTTGTGGGGAGTCTTTTTGTCTCTGTTTTTTTTTTTTTTTTCCCCTACTGTATTTCCCACAGCTGCTATTCCAAAACCTTTCCATTGTCTTCAAGTTCAGAAAACTATTCCTATACATTTTGTATCAGCAGAGGGCCTCAAAACATACTTCTCAGTGATTGAAGCTATCCAGTCCAAATGCTAGCTTTTTAATCCTCACTTGGCTTTTGGGATGCTGTTCTCCTGTGGGTGTCATTCTACCTTTCCATTGCTTGCTCCTATTTCTCTTCCCACCTCTCAATTAGGGGTTTTCCTACAGTTCTCTTTGGTCATCATAACCATCCTCCTAATAATATGCCAGGCACAAATTACATTAGTGTCATTGCATCCATTCTATCAGCAATTCTGTCAATTATATGTTGGCAGGTTTCTCTTTAAATCTGTGTTTGGCACTGCCCAGATTAGCATCTAATTTTCTCCCTTCTAGATAGTAGTCTCTCTTCTTTATGTCAATCAGAATAATCTTTCTAAAACATAGACTTGATTAATTTTCCCGAGTCAGATTTTGTTTTCACTTTTTATTATAAATAAAATGCATACTATTTTATTGTGAATATAATACTTTCTTTTGTGAAATACAGCATATTAGAAGAATATATATATGATATGTAAGTAGCATCTAAAAATAATGAAATTCAGCTTAACAAATAATTCAGCTTAACAAATAAAATACTACTTTTACTTTTGAAAGCCTTTGTTTTGTGAGTTCCTGCCCAATTGCACCCCCTTCCTCTATCCCATTACATCCTCTCTCCTTTACCTAAAGTAATCAGCATCTGGAGTTATGTTTATTTCTTTCTCTTAAAGTTTACCATATTTGTATATATATTAATCTATGTAGAGATTATATGCATATGTTTAAATAAAAATGTTACAGTGTTGTTTCATTTTGCCTGTTTTTGAACTTTGTATAAAAGAAATTATAATGTATTATTCTACAACTTGCTAATTTCACTCGTATGTCTTTGAGAACTTATTTATGTTGATGCATATGTCCGTAATTTTTGTATTTTCACTCTTGCATATTATTCCATTTCAAGAATGCATCCCAATTAATTTTTTTATTCTTCTTTTATTGGGTATTTGGATTGATTTATTATCACAAAAATGTTACTATAAATGTTCTTGCATAGGTTTCCTCCATGTTCATGTATTCAAGTGTTTTTCTAAGATGTATACCTAGAAGTGGTATTGGGTATGCATAAATTCACTATTTCCAAATAATTCCAACTTGTTTTCCAAAGTGATTTTACCAATTTACTCTATACAAGCAGTGTATGGGAGTTTCCCTTGGTCCATATGTTAGTTTGGTGCAAACGTTAATTGTGGTTTTTGACATTAAAAGTAGTGGTTAAAAACTACAATTACTTTTGCACCAACCTACCAACCTTACAAATACCTGGCATTTTTAGACTTTAATTTTTGCCGTCTATTTAGATGTGACATGGTATTTCATGGTAGAATTAATACACATTTCCTTCATCACAATTGACATTGAGAATTTCTCATGTTTACTCTCTCTTCATCTCCTGTGAAAAACTATTCATTGTATCTTTTTTCATTTTTAGTGAGAAAAATGTTTGAATATTTTTTTCCTGGCTAATTTTTGTATTTTTTGTAGAGACAGGTTTTCCCCATGTTGGCCTGGCTAGTCTTGAACTCCTGAGCTCAAGCGATCTGCCTGCCTTTACTTCCCCAAATGCTAGGATTACAGGCATGAGTCACTGCACCCGGCAGGTTGTTTGACTTTTAAATTTTTAATTCACAGGATTTAAAAACTGATTTCAGATAGTAATCCCTCACCAGTATTTTCTGTTTTGGTTTGTGCTTTCTGTTTACTTTAAAATTATTTATTACCCTGAAGTGATAAATACATTTTCTTATGTTCCCTTTTAAAGTTAAAGTCTTTCTTTTCTTATTTAAGTTATTGATCCATCTAGAATTAATTATAGGGTGGAAGATACTACTACATTTTTTTCCATATATATAATCAATTGTACCAGCATAGTTTATTGATAAATTTGTCCCATTGGCACTGATTTGAAATGCTTATTCTTTCATTTATCAGATTTCTGTCTAGGTGCATAGATCTGATTCTGGGATCTCTGTCCTGTTCCACTGGTCTAGGGTTTATCTCCATACTGCTGGCTTTTATGTTTACTATATGGCTTTCTTTACTGTTGTTCTTTATTTTTTCATATGGTTTCAAGTTACTTTCTAGTGTCCTTTCATTTCAGCTTAGAGAATTTCCTTTAGCATTTCTTGTAGGGCAAGTCTAGTGACAAATTCCCTCAGGTTTTTAAAATCTGATATCTTGATTTTCCCTTCATTTTTAAAGTATGGATTTGCCAGATATTAAATTCTTGGCTGACAGATTTTTTTTTTTCTTTCGGCACTTTAAATATGTAACCATTTCATCCCATTCCTTCTGGCCTCCCTGACTTTTGAAGAGAAATCAGCTTATGGTCTTATGAAGGATTCCTTGTATGGGATGAGTTGCTTCTCTTGTGCTGTTCCAAAATTCTGCCTTCATCTTTTGAAAAATTAGTTATCATATGCCTTGGTGTGAATCTCTTTGCGTTTATCTTCCACAGGCATAGAGTTCATTGAGCTTCTTGGATGTGTAGGTTCATATCTTTCATTAAATTTGGAATATATCCCTTTTTTCTTCTTTCCGGCGTTCAAGATATCAAAGTGAGGACGTGCTGGGTCCTCTGATGCAAAATTCCAGATTTCTCTGTGTCTTCCGGTAGCAGCTGTGATCAATTGTGCTGACAACACAGGAGCCAAAAACCCGTATATCATCTCCGTGAAAGGGTATCAAAGGACTGCTGCTGGTGTGGGTGACATGGTGATGGTCACAGTCAAGAAAAGCAAACCAGAGCTCAGAAAAAAGGTACATCCAGCAGTGGTCATTTGACAATGAAAGTCATATCATAGAAAAGATGGCATGTTTCTTTATTTCGAAGATAATACAGGGGTCATAGTGAGCAATAAAGGCAAGATGAAAGGTTCTGCCATAACAGGACCAGTAGCAAAGGAGTGTGTAGACTTGTGGCCCCGGATTGCATCCAATGCTTGCAGCATTGCATGATTCTCCAGTATATTTGTAAAAAATAAAAAAAAAACTTTAAACCCATTAAAAAGTATTTGTTTGCCAAAAAAAAAAAAAATTGGAATATATTCAGCCACACTTTCTTCAAGAATTCTCTCTGTCCCTTTCTCTCTTCCCCTCCCCTCTGGGATTACCATTTTGTGTAGTTAGTATCTTGTTGGTGCCCCATAGTTTGTTAGGCTATGCTCATTTTTCCTCATTCTTTCAGGTTCTCTTCTCTTTTGTTCATCTCAGTTGACTTATATTTAAGTTAATCAATTCTTCTGTTTGCTCAAATCTGTTGTTGAAAACCTCTAGTGAATTTTTCAACTCCAGAACCTCTATGTGATTTCCTTTTACAATTTTTATGTCTTTATTGACACATTCTCTCTCTCTCTCTATTTTTTTTGAGATGAGGCCTCACTATGTTGTCCAGGTTGGAATGCAGTGGCTATTCACAGGCACGATTATAGTGCACTGCAGCCTCAAACTCCTAGTCTCAAGCAGTCCTCCTGCCTCAGTCTCCCAAGTATCTGGGACTACAGCTGTGTGTCATGCTATTCTCTATTTGTTGAGACAGCATTTATCTCATTTCCTTAAGTTATTTTTTATGCTTTCTTTACTTCTTTAAGCTTATGTAATAGTTTATTTAAAGCCTTCTTCCAATAGGTCTAATGGCTGGGTATCTCCATGAACAGTTTCTATTAATTTTTTAATATTAATATTAATTTTGAATATTAAAATATGGCAAGTCTGAAAATCAGATTCTTTCCTCTTCCTTGAGGTTTATTTTTCCTGCTTGGTATGGGTTGTGGTTGTTTACTTGTTCAGTAAATTTTCTAAACTAGTTTTAAGTCTCTCTGAGTGTGTTTTTTTTTTTTTTCTTTATCATATGTAGCCATTGAAGTTTACGTTCTACTAGCTTAGTGGCCAGCTTGTGTTTTCACAGAGGTACCTTAGACACTTGGCACTGAAAAAAAAAAAAAAAAAAGAAGGAGGAGGAGGAGGTAAAAAAGGAGAGGAGGAGAGGGAGAAGAAAAATAAAAATATAAAATTATCTCAGTCTTTGTAGATTTGCTTTGTGTTTGGGCACTTCTTCAATCCTTAGCCAGGCTGTTTAAAACTCTGCCTTAGCAACCACTTCCTACATGAGTGGAGATCAAACGGTACTCAGAGGTTAAAGCTTAGGTTTTCTCAGGCCTTTTCTAGTATGCATCCCAGCTCTGGGGACACTTGAGTTGGGTGAAACACAAGGAAGCTTTTGTGCTGGTCTTTGATGAAACTACCAGACAGGGTGAAACCCACACCATAATTCTTTAAAAATAAGGTTTGTGTTGCTCCCTCTGGCACTGGCAACCTGCATCGGGAGTACAGGCTGCTGTTCTCACGGCTGCTGCAGTTTGGGGTGTGAAGGATGGTACACAGGCACTTTAAAATGCCACACCACTCCTGTACCACTCTCCTACCAGATATAGAAGCTTCTTTCTTTATCAAGTCATCCCTTGGTTGTTGTAAGTTTTTTAACTGGTTTTCCAAATTTTTAAAAAGTTGATTCTGACCATTTTTGCTAGCTTATTAGTTGCTTTTAGAAAAGGATGAAGCCCTGTGGTTTCCTAGTCTGACATTTCCCTGGCATTGCTCCTTTATACTATTATTTTGTTTTTCTATATTCATTTAAAATCAGTTTGTCAAGTTTCACGAAAAACCTGCTTTTTTTTTCAATTAAACGTTTTATTTTGAGATAATTGTAGATTTACATACAGAGATAATACATAGATCCCATGTACAATTTCCCCAGTTTTCCCCAGTGAAAACATCTTGTAAAAGTATAGTAGATATCACAACTAGGATATTGACACTGATATTCAAGATGTAAAGCATTTCCCTAACACAAAGATCACTCATATTGCCATTTTACAGTCATACCCACTTCCCTCTTGCTTCCACCCTTTCCTTAACCCTTGATAGCCACTAGTCCATTTTCCATTTCTATAATCTTGTTATTTCAAGACTGTTATACAAATGGAACCATACAGTATATAACATTTGGGGATTTCTTTTTTTAACTCAGTATAATTGTCTGGAAATTTATTGAAGTTGTTCCAGGTATAACAATTTTTTAAATTGTTGAATTATTATTTACTTCTTGGTACAGATGTATCATAGTTTGTTTAACATTCACCCTTTGAAGGACATGTGGGTCATTTCTAGTTTGGGGCTACTACAAATAACACTGTTGTAAACACTTGTGTGCAGGTTTTTGTGTGAACATATGTCTTCATTTATCACCAGATAAATGCTCAACAGGGAAATTGCTGGGTTGTATGGTTACTGCATACCATCACTTAGTTTCTTAAGAAACTGCCAAACTGTGTCCAGAGTGGGGCAATGGTGGAAGTTCTGAATTTCCAGTGGACATCTTCAGATACTACCTCAGTGGGGAGAGGATGATAGGGATACAAGTCCAGGCTCCCCCTACGTAGTCTCCACTGTCAGCACAGGGGGAAATCTAATCCAGCCAGTGGGAAAAATGTTGTGGCCTTCTATGAAGGCCTACTTGTTCTTCCCTGATATTAACCCAGCAGGATGTTAGGTACCTATTTCCAGCTTGGCAAAAGTAGAAGTTCAAGTTATTAGGTTGGCCTTTGCTGTTGGGGTGGGGGTGGGGTTACCAATTTTTCTGTATTGTTTGTCAGAAGTACAGTGGTTGATGTTCAAAAGTTTTCTGTCTTGCTAGGCTGCTCCTTTGTCTTTGGACCAGTAGGCATTTTGGAGGCATTTTTGGTCCGTGACCACTGACATTACTGTTTTATTGGTTTCTCCAGTTCCAAGTTTGGGATATACGAGCAAAAAGAAAACCCAAGGATCTTATCACCATATTATACCTCAGGTCCTGTGTTTCTTGGCCAGTCTGCCTTCTACTCTCTACCTGCAGAGTGTTCTGGTATGTGTGTGTGTGTGTGTGTGTGTGTGTGTGTGTGTGTGTGTGTATGTGTTTAGGATTTTTAGTTATACTGCATTTAGAGCAAAAAGTACAGCCACTGTATTTTACCAAAAGCAGAAATACGTTCTGGTTGGGGTTTGTTGTGAATCATAATGAATCTAAATGTCAATTTGGCAGAATAAAAATCTTTAGGATTAACTATGAACATAGTATGCCTTTGCATTTAAGCCCTTATATTTCTTCAATAAAGTTTTATAATATCCTACTCAAATGTCCTATATATCTTGTTGGATTTATTCCTTAGGTACTTTATGTTTTCAGACGTTATTGTCAACAGTATTTTAAAAATTACCTTGTGTTGGGATGTATAGATTGCAGTTTAATTCATGTTCCACTTGCATATATGAACTTCATTACATTTTCTTATATGGTCTAACAATTTGTCTTTAGACTTTTAAATTGTAGACAGTAATATTATTTTTGAATCATGATAGTGGTATTTTTTCCTTTTCTTTCCTTTCTTCTAACTTTTATTACTGTTTCTTGTCTTATTGTAAGACTCTCCAGTGCAATGCTGAATAGAAGTAGTGACAGAAAGCAATTCTGTCACATTCTTGAACTTAAAGATAATCTTATGATCGCTGTATGTGCTTTTGCAGCTGTTGTTTACCAGAATAAAGAAAATTTCTTCTATTTCTAGCTTGCAGAGTTTTATTAAGTGGGTATTGAGTTTTATTGAATGCTTTTACTGCATCTATGGGGGAGATTTTGATTTTCTCCTTTAATCTTTTAATGTAATGAATTAATTTTGTAATTTTCTAATGTCGAATCAACTTTGCATTTCTGGAATAATCACCATTTGGTGATAATGTATTATCTTTTTCATATATCCCTGGATTTACTTTGTTAATGTAGGTTAGTATTTTTCATTTATCCTGTGAAATTGACTCATAATTATGTTTCAAACTGACTCTGTGTGGTTTTGGTGTAAAGGAGGTGCCAGCCTCATCCAATATGGTAGAAAGCAATTCTTCTTTTTCTCTTTTCTAAAAGAAAGAAATAATTTGATCCTTAGCTGCTTGATAGAATGCATCAAAAGAAATATTTCAATAAGGTCTTTTTCTTTGCAGAATATTTCAATCCATGTTTTTAGTTTCTTGAGTGAGTTCTAAGGCTGTTTAGGTTTTCTAGGTTTTTGTGTATTTTGATAACATTTTTCTAGAAATGTGTTCATTTCAGTGAATCATTCACATGTACTGTTTTTAAGTTTATATAATGTTCTCCTACCATCTCTTTAGCATGTGTTGCATCACTAATAAGCACCCCTTTCATTCCTCACATTGTATATTTTACTTTCTCTCTCTCTTCTTATTTTTGTCAGAGATATATTCTTTATTAGTTTCATCATAGAACCAACATTTAGCTGTATTGATGCTCTGTCTTGTATCTTTAATTTTAATTTAGTTATTTTATCCTTGTACCTCACTGTTTACTTCCATTTTCCTTGTTGTGTTGATCACATTTCTGCCCTGACATCAGGTTTGTGTCCTGTCACTAAGCATGACTATGAAATTGACATTCTAGGCCACCAGGAATTAGTAGACACTATAAGGCAAAAGTCCATTCTAAATCTCCATAACTTCTTGAGTTTTTTGTCATTGGTTTCTAGAGACTCCTTTATGATTACAGAAGCTCATCTAGGCATTGCAAAATGGCATCTTTTATATTTTGCCTACTGTTTTTGGGTGTGCTTCCCAGAAGAGCTTTCTCAGAAATGACCCTGCCTGGTGACCCTCAAATACTCTCCATGACTCTTAGTATCTGGAAACCATGTCCAAATTCCATAATTTTTAAGGGCTCTTACCTCAACTTGCCTTTCCTGGCTGTCTTTCCTGTCAGGTGATGCCCTTTCCATATGGAAACTTCCTTTCAATTCTAGACACAGATCAATGTCATTTATTAGTGATAACTTCCTAAGTGTTTGAATACATAAGCACTCTGTTCTATAACATTAGTAACAGGTCATACAGGTATTTCTTTCTTACAGCACTATTCACTGTTTGCTGAAGGAATGAGTTTATGCCCATCTTTCCTGCTGGGGTTTGAGCTCCTTGAGGAGAGGAACTGTGCCTGACACGGAGTAGCCATTCCATAGTCATTGCTTGTGGAATGAATGTGTGTAATTTTCAGTCTTTCTGCTCACTTCACATGTATTTTCTCCTGAGTCCACCTTTGATGCTCTGGCTATACAAGTACTTACCCATAAAGTAATAGGACCTTACATAGTCACTAGAATTTTTCTTTTCTGTAGATTTAAGCACCTGTGGCCCAGCTCTTAAATGGTATTAACCAAATTACACCAAGCATTTTGGTTGTACCTTTGGGTTCCGGAGTCTAATTGCTTGTAATGAAACACTGGAGTCATAATTTGATGGTCTGTAGGTTTCTCAGCTGTTTCTCTCTATGAGAAAATGTATAATGGGATATTTTGCACGTGACTGTCTATATTTTATATGCAACACATCAGTGTTGTGTAAATTTTGTGAGCAACTTCTATTATCTTTGAAACCACAGAAGCAACAAACAGTTATAATTATAGTCTGAAGAAGTGATAGTGTTTCAAATATGCCTACAGTCGTGGTATTACAATGAGAATGTTCTGTTTGCCTGCAGCTTTCACTGTGCTCAGTGACATCAAAATTATACTAAATTTTAACAGAAACTTCTGTCCTTAAACAGAAACAGCTTGTTTGAAAAGCTAAGAGTTTTCTTTCTTCTGAATTCTTTGATTTTTTACTGAATAAAAGTGGTAGAAATGGTAAATATCGTGGCGTAACTACATTCTTTGTTACTTGCCGGCCGGTTTTACTATCATCGACTAATAGGTATTCTACTTTGCTCCACATGGGGAACGAATACACTTTATTTAAAACTTCTTTCTGTGCATCTGCTACTTGTCAACTCATGATCTTCTGATCCTTGAAGATTTGACAACCCTGTGATTTGCTGTAATGGAATTACTGAAAAGTTATCAACAAAGACGTTGCAATGTAAGAATGCAAAGTAAGTCCTTAGATGTTTAGAGGGAAATACACTTCAAAAGGGGTAGTGGCCACAAAGAAATACCTGAATCATCCAATTTTTGGTGTGGTTCTGCATGTCTTTAATTTTGTCAACGGGGAAAGAGGATGTTTATGTTGCCATCTCTTTCCCTCAACTGTGACTTATTTTTTCTATAGCTTATTCATTAACACCTCATACGGTACTGAATACATCTCAGACAGGGACAATCGAGTCAAAGAACATGCTAATTAGAATCAGAAAAGCTAGATTCTAGTCCTACCTTGTCTCATCATTTTTGCCATTGACTGTGGCAGAAACATTGGATCAGTCTTTCAATTTTTCTGGGCCTTTATTTCTTTGTCTGTAAAACGTAAGTAGGTGGTAGGTTAGGTAAGTGATCCTCCAAGTCTGGTCCCTGGACCAGTAACATTAATATGATCTGAGAACTCATTAAGAAGCAAATTCTTGGGCCTCACCCCGACTCTGAAGCTCTGAAAGTGGAACTCAGCAATCTGTATTTTCATAAGCTCTTTAGGTGAATGTAATATACATCAATAAACTTTAGAAAACTTCTAACTGGAAACTTACCTGAGTATCTATGAATGTTAGAGTAATCTAGGCCTACATGGATGTTAAGTAGGCATATTCCTCTGCTTGTAATTAAATTTAAAATTTGGATTCCAAACACAGATTTAGAAGCATATGTAAGAAAAAAAAGAAAAAGAATACCGAAACTGTTGTCCAAAAAAAGTAATTACTCTAAAAATGTTTTTGAATATAAGCATTTGCAGAATTTGCCTCCATTTGACACTGCAAAATGAACTTGATATTTCTGTCATACATGTATCTTGATGAGTATTTCCACTGAATGATCATCACTGCTTAATGCCCGTGATTTCAGAAAAAAATAATTTAAAATTATTCAGATTTATTGTAATTGAGTTCTTATATTTATGAAGGAGAACAGTTAATAATCTGTTCTACATAAGTGCACATATGGCTAAAATTTTTGTTATTGAATATTTGGGCCTTTGGTCTCCTATATAAGAAAAATGTCCTTGTGTTTAACCACTTCTGTGCTTTGTTAGCATATGCTTTACCTAACAGCCTGTCTGGCTCCATTTTTTATTAGTGTAGAAGAGTTTGTGGTAGTGATTTTGCTTTTTGAGGATTGGTATTATTACATTAACCATGGCTTTATGCTTTCCAAGGTCTCTAAAAGAGGGAGTTGGAGAAACTTGTATTCATAGTATAAATAAGTTAATGCATATATGACAGAGAATGCAGTCAGTTTTTTAAAAAAACCTAGTATTACAGTAAATTTAGAAAGCAAGTTAGGTGTGGTGGTGCTCACTCATAGTCCTAGTTACTTGGGAGGCTGAGCGGGGGAAGATTGCTTGAACCCAAGGGTTTGAGATCGGTCTGGGCAACAAAGCAAGACCTCATCTCTAAAAAAGTAAAATGAGAACTGAGAAAGGGGAGGAGGATAATTATTGCTTTTTATTTTGTGTTGAGGAACAAGATAAAATCTGAGGGTCTATTCTCAATAAATCTTTGCTTTTTACAAGAGAATCTAAAGTTAATCTAAAGGCTGAAAGAGATGAGTATGTGTATTTTCACAACTAATTTCCAGAAGCCTGTGAAAAAAGAGCTAAAACATTAATTGATTTTACTTCTTCTTTGCAACTGGAAATAGCCCAAAGAGGCAGACTAAAAGCAGTAAGAAGTAAGTTTCTATTACAAAATCAAGTGAAATGCAAAAGACATTTTGAGAAGTTATTCTTCGCCAAATATTTATTGAACACCTATCACGTACTAGGTTCTGTGTTTGAAACTGGGGATAGGCCAATGAAGAAGATATGCCTTGCTCATTGGAGATTAGGATCTAGTCAAGAGACACACATAAAAACTTAACAGCTTCAAACAATAATAAAGATTTTTTAAATCTCATAGTTCCTGTGGGGCAGGAATCAGGAACCACTTGGACGGTTTAAGCCTGAGTTCTCTCATGAGGTTGCAGTCATCTGAAGGCTTGACTAGGGCTGGAGAAGCCACTTCCACAGGGACTCACTTACAGGGGTGGCAAGTTGGTGCTGGCCTCAGTTTCCCTCCACGTGGGCCTCTTCAGAAGGCTGGTCAGCCTGGAGGCCAAATATTCCCAAAAAAGTGATCTGAGAGAACAAAGTGGAAGCTGCAATGCCTCTTATGACCTCTCCTGGGAAGTCATGGACCCTTGTATTGGTTACACAGGTCAGGTCTGTGGAAGGAGACTCTACAGGGCAGTGGCTCACGCCTGTAATCCCAGCACTTTGGGAGGCTGAGGCGGGTGGATCACAAGGTCAGGAGATCAAGACCATCCTGGCTAACATGGTGAAACCCCGTCTCTGCTAAAAATACAAAAAATTAGTCAGGCATGGTGGCGGGCGCCTGTAGTCCCAGCTACTCGGGAGGCTGAGGCAGGAGAATGGCGTGAACCCGGGAGGCGGAGCTTGCAGTGAGCCGAGATGGCGCCACTGCACTCCAGCCTGGGTGACAGAGCAAGACTCAGTCTCAAATACTACTACTACTACTACTACTACTACTAATAATTATTATTATTTCTACAAATTATGATTAAATATCCATTTCAATATAAATATCTAGTTCAATAAGTGCTATGGAAAAGATATGTATACTGCAATGATAATGCATAATACAGATAGAGCCTAGTCAGGATAAGGGAAGACTTTGATACAGGTTTTGACAATAGTCATTCTGACTGCTATTTGGACAATGGAAGGTAGGAGGGAAAAGGAATGTGAAGAACTGGTTAGGAGACCATTGTGGTGATCCAGGTACTGTTCTAGGCCTTTGGTATAGAAATTCCTGCACTTGTGGAACCTATGTTGTAATGCAAAAGTTATACATAAAGTACCAAGAATACATAAAAAATTTTGCATGACTATCATCCTAGTTTTCTGACATTGCATAGCAAACCAGCTCAAAATTTAGTGGCTAAGGCTGATAATTTATTATGTCTCCTGGTTTTAAGAGTTGGCTGGGCTCACTTGGGGATTCTCTCAGAATTTCTCATGTGGTTGTAGTAGCAGATACTGAAGTCATCTGAATCATCCACCAACATGGCCTGTTTTGCACACAGGTCTGATATGTCAATACACCTCCATGAAGCACACATTCCTTTCAGCAGGGCAGCCTGAACGTCTTACACAGTGGCTCAGGGCTTTAAAAGGCAGGAAATCAAAACTTTCAGTCCTCTTGAAGGACTCTTCAGTTGGAACTAGCATAGTATCATTTCTATTGTATTCAAATGGTCAAAGCAGTCACAGGCCAGTGTGGATTCAAATTGGTTTAAGAGTGAATTCTGCATCGTGGTGGAGGGTGTCACATGCAATGGCAAGATGCGCCAGATGGCCTCTTGTGATCTTTGCCTTCTGTTAGCATGCTCTGTAGAGTCCCCTTCCACAGGCCTGACCTGTGTAACCAATACAAGGGTCCATGACTTCCCAGGAGAGGTCATAAGAGGCATTGCAGCTTCTACTTCATTCTCTCAGATCACTTTTTGGGGATATTTGGCCTCCAGGCTGACCAGCCTTCTGAAGAGGCCCATGTGGAGAGAAACTGAGGCCAGCACCAACTTGCTGCCCCTGTGAGTGAGTCCCTGTGGAAGTGGCTTCTCCAGCCCTAGTCAAGCCTTCAGATGACTGCCACCTCATGAGAGAACTCAGGCTTAAACCGTCCAAGTGGTTCCTGATTCCTGCCCCACAGGAACTGTGAGATTTAAAAAATCTTTATTATTGTTTGAAGCTGTTAAGTTTTGCAGTCATTTGTTACATAGCAATAGATAAATAATACAGAGGCCATGCTGGAGGTAACCTGAGGGCAGTGTTTATATCTGTTTCACTAATACATCTCATGCAGTATAGTACCTGACACACAGTTCAATAATACACGAAAGAAAGAAGGCCACGATGGCATAGTCATTGAAGAGCCCTCCCATTGCATGGCTTCTTGGAACGCAGGTTGAACAAACACCCTGAGTGCCAGGAAGCGTGATGTAGTGGGATGCCGGGTGCAGAAGCAGCATGGTCTTCATACAAAGACAGACCGCTCCGACAGTGTGGATGGTCACCTTTTGACAACGTGACAAGACCATTGACAGCCCTGACCTGTATTGTAGAATTGAGAAACCAAAAGCATCCTGAAGACTACAAAGATTGTATCAAAGACTTCCTATTTGTGCACATTGTTTTTTCTTCTTTCATAGAAAGTGATTAAACTGTTCTGCAGGAAAACTGATTTGTTCTTCAAAGAAAGCCCTGGCCTCTGCTCAGTGACTTGTATTCTGCTAGGATGGCTACCCATGGATTCAGGGCTGATTTGTTCTTGTATCCTCTCAGTACATTTATTCTTTCTTCAAATCAAAGATATGCCTACTTTTTTTTTCTAAGTATTTTAAAGAAATACCAGTGGAAATCAGAAAAGAGCTCTCACATGAGAAACTCTTAGTAACTTCAAAAATAGTCATAAACTCAAATTGCTGTTCTGTGTTTTATAGTTCACAATATTTCCCTGTATCTTTGAAGTATTAAAAAAGATATCCAAGAGAATGAACCTTAACCATATTTTATTAATACAATTTTGGCATAATCCTTCTATAGATCAGTATTTTTTCCAATATATAATTGTGGAATGGAAAATAATAAGAAAAATTACAGAGTTGAAGTGGTCTCTAGTTGGAACATTTTGGAAGAAAGCTTTGTGATCAAAAGCGGAATTTAAATAAGCTATGTGTCTTAAGTTCATATGTATTGTTTTTAAATGGACTAATTTAGAAAGAAATAGAAGCATAGCTTGAGAAAGAATAGACAGCATTAGTGAGAGTACTCCAAGAGGGACAAATAACATATGAGGTGTCAGGAAAGTGGCACAGACAGAACGAGACACATTCAAAGGTCAGCAAGTTGATTTCTTTGACTGGAGCAGAGAGTGTGCTGAACAATCACCACCCACCCACATGCCTTCTCATGCCGCAGATTGTCCTGTCAGCTTCACTCCCCAAATGAGAATCCCTTCATTCTTTTACATGTTTCCCCTGCTTCCTAGAATGAGGCAATAGAAGCCTTCTACCCGTCCTTAAAATGTACTGCTTCCATTCCCTACGTAAAACCTCTCGGATTGATGTTGGGAGGTGGGATTGGAAAAGACACCTGCTAACTGTGCTGAGGAAGCTCCTAACAGAGTGGGCTGAGGCAAAACGCTCTGGTCACGGTGAGGCACACCTGGAAACAATAGTGGTTTATCAGTGTGGGCGGGACCAATCAGAGGAGGGAAGATTTGGGGCCAGGATGAAGTCACACAAATGGCCCTTGAGTTCTACACAGAGTTTCTGTATTTTCCAATTGAAGGAGTATCTTTCAGTGTTTGAAGACTGGAAACCACGGTGAGTGGCAGATTGTCCTTGTTATATGTGTATTTGTTTCAGTATTTTCCAGTAAGGAGAACTGAATGACAGAATTAAATAGGCATCCTTTTTAAAATTGTAAAACAATGTATCCCCTTTGAAGAAAATTTGGAAAAGCAGAAAAGTAAGAAGTAAAAATAAGAAAAACAATGCCCAACAAAACCACATTATTAATTTGACGTATTTGCTTCTTCCAGCCCCCACTGCCTTATTTTCTGTGCATTGGTCTTTACATGCAACACACACATAACAAAGCACAAATACTCCAAGTGATTTTGAATTTTTCTTTTTTTCACTTAACATTCTATTATTTATTAATTTTTTGGTAAACATCATAAAAAATGGCTATGCTATCTCTCATTGTGTGTGAAAATGTAGCCCTTGGTTACTTAACCATCTCTGTCATTTTGGATATTTAGAATGATTTGGTATTCACTGCTATTAATAACATGATTAATTTCTCCATGGTTTTTCTGAATTTAGGATTTTTGTAAAGGATACATTTCTGAACATTTGATTATTTAATCAAAGGATAGGAATAGTATGATTATATGAGCATTGACCTGATTCTTTGATGATGTATATTTCCTCTTTACAATTCATATACTCTAATCAAGATCTAAAATCATATAAAAGACATGGTCTGTTAAGACTCTGGTTTAGGTTGTGTGTGGTGACTCATGTCTATAATCCCAGTACTTTGGGAGGCCAAAGTAGGTGGATTTCTTGAGCCCAGGAGTTTGAGACCAGCTGGGAAACATGGTGAAACCCTATCACTACAAAAAATACAAAAATTAGCTAGATGTGGTGGTGCATACCTGTAGTCCCAGTTACTCAGAAGGTTGAGGCTAGAGTATGGATTGAGCCCGCGAGGTTAAAGCTGCGGCGAACTGTGATAGTGCCACTGCACTCAGTCTAGGTGACAGAATGAGAGCGTGTCTCAAAACAAACAAAAAAGACTTGAGCTTCTCTCCAGACTTCTGAACTTGGTGTCACCACCTTGATGGATCTGCATCCTGAAAGTCGTTGCAAGTATTGTTGGTTGCAACCATTGGATTATGGGCAAACAGACACAGCTTTTTCCTGAGTGGTTTCCCACTCAAGAGGTGGGAGGGGCAGAGTAAAACAATTTTAAAGCCATATCAAAGATTATCAATCAATATGCTTTGCCAATAGCTTGAAAATGTGAGGAGATACAATAACACTTAGGACACAGAATCTGTTATTTTATTTTCTGTTCCTAAAATACACACTTTTTGGAATGTGCTCTTATAAAGTTTATAATGACTTCTATACAGAATGTTTGGATCCAATATGAAGACCTTTATGACCAAGAAATTTGATCATAGCAATATTGTTTACCTATTTTTCTCCTTTAGAAGCCCACTTTTTGTAAATAAAACGTTAGTATTTTTATTCATTTTATGGTTTGAGACTGTTTGCTTTTCACTAACCTTTTATTACTGTACAAATATTTTCCTATGTTGTTATGAGTGAATCCTCCTATTAGCTTCAATTCTGTAGTGTCATAATCACACAAAAGGCTGAAGTACTGATTATGCCTCAGATAATGTAGTTGTTAATGATCAACTTAATGTTAAAAGCCATTACTGCTCATTGACATAATTCTGAGAACATTATACTGTAGAAGTGCACCTTTTGTGTGGAAACAGAATGACAAAATTGAAATGTTAAAAGTTGAGTGTCTGAATAATAGCCTGTGAAATCATTTAGACAAGACCATTGTTGCCTCTATTGTTCAAAGACTAGAGAGTGACAGGATGAGACAAAAAAGAAGAAACACCACCACAGCTTCACTTGCAGGTTTGAAGGGAGATGGAAAAGAAAGAGAATCCCTGTTTGTTTCTGTCTTCCTGCAGGGTCTTCTCCTAACAATAGAGCACCCTCCTCTGGCCACTCGCCAAAAGGGGATGCCTGCTTGGGTTTTGATTGGCAGGACCAGAGCCAGGCAGGGGGATGCTGTAAGTGCGTTGCAAGAATTTTCCCAGTACAATGTTGTCTGAGAGTGACCCGGACCAGTCACCCGTGGCTTCCTCCATGTTCCATGCTCAAGGGCTTTAGGTCATGGCATTTGAAAGCTGGAAACAGACTATGGGAAGGCGGAAGTGTACGGTCACCTTCCCAAACAAGCTGTTAGCTCACTTTAATACTTTGCCACTGGTGTCTGTCTTCTTTAGTATAATTGGTCAATTTTGATCTGGAGGATGGAGGCAAGCCAACAGAGAGTCGAGAGACAGAAGGTGGTGTGTATGTGATACGGTGGGGAAGGGACATATGGGAGCCTCCATGCTTGTTTCGTGGAATCAATGGGATCTAAAACAGAGATACAGTCCATTGCTGGCTGGGTCATTTAGCACTTTCCGTGGTCAAAGACCTAATTCATGACCTTGACTGATCGTTTAACAATTTTCGTATTTGGTCATAACAGCAACAAGTGAACAAGCGTAAGTAGACTACAACTAGTTCTTCATTGTTACTAGAACTATCCAATCCTTAGAATCTGTTTCCAGTGAGTGAGTGACAGTTATCTTCATATAATAATATTCATGTTTCCATAAACATTCTATTTTCCAGGCATGGTTCTAAAGACTTCCTATGTACTAACAGAGGAGATTTTACTAAAGGAAGATTTCGCTAAAATGCATACTGGCGTCAGATTATCAGAGTGGAAGAATAATTGTATGCTTACAAGGGATGAAAACGTGTTCATAATGTACTTCAGTTTTACAGAAAAAATGGAATTATGCTTGAAAGTATTGTTTAAGAAAGTGGAGATATTTGTTATATACTTTAAAAAGGTTTCTATAAGATTGAATTATGAGCCTGGGCAACATAAGTGGGACTGTGTCTCTACAAAAAATTAAAAAATTAGCCTGGCGTTGTGATGCATGTCTGTGGTCCCAGCTTCTTGGGAGGCTGAGGTAGGAGGATCGCTTGAGCCCAGGGGTTCGAGTTTGTGGTAAGCTATGATGGCTCCACTGCACTTCAGCCTGGGTGACAGAGTGAGACCCTGTCTCTAACAAATAAATAAACAAAATATAACAAAACTGAATTATGTATAAAAATTTTTATTGACATTGATTTTTTCAAAGGGAAATTTAATTTTTAGAGCAGTTGTAGAGCTACAAAAATATTGCAAAGAGAGTACAAAAAGTTGCCATATCCCCCATACTCAGTTTCACCTATTATTAACATCTTACATTACTATGGCATATTTGTTATAGTTAATGAAACAATATTAATACATTATTGAAGTCCGTAACTTATTCAGATTTCCCCGGATTTTTCCTACTGTCTTTTTTCTATGGATCTTATTAAAATAGCACAATATTTAGTTGTCATGTCTCCTTAGGTTCCTCTTGGCTGTTACAGTATCTCAGATTTTCCTTGTTTTTGACAACCTTGACAGTTTTAAGAAGTACTGGTTAAGTATTTTGTAGAATGTCCTTCGATGGGGATTTGTTTGATGCTTTTTTAAATGAATAGACTGATTTTATCAGGATAATTTTTACTGTTACTGAAAAGACTTTTGGACTTCTGGCATATTAGTTTGTGGGGGAACAGCTTATAGTCTGTAATTAATGAAGAAAAAGTCATTTATTTGGGGCAGGGGAGTGTTGAAGATTGGACTGATATATGGATAGGTCCCAATGAGTTGGCAGGTATGTAAGACAAAAATTTCAGAATTCGTTCTGAAAACATTAATTCCTTTCTTTACTCAACAGACATTCACAGAACACCCACTGTTTGCCAGTCACTGAGCACAAGGAATACAAATCTGAACTAGTGACAGGAAGATTAGCTTCTCAAACTGCCATGCAAAAAATGTTTTCCATTAAAGCTTGAGAAAGAAGGGATATGACAATTTCTTTCCAAAACCTATAACGGTGTCTATATTGTTACTCTCTTCAATTAAAACCTACTTCTTAATTTTTCTCCCAGCAGATATGGAGATTAATAACAAATATTTATTAATACCATTCTATATCGCAAAGCAAAGTTTTCCTTAATAAAAAAATTCAGTGGGTTTTTAAATTCTTGCTCACTTGCACCTTTTTTGTGTGCCTTCCGAATTACTCCTTTCAAAACATTTATGCAAGTTTACCTGCATTAGACCTTATACTCCTTTTTCAAACTTCTTATTTTGAAATGATTTTAAGTGTACAGAAAAATTGCAAAAATAAAAATAAAAGAGTTCACTTTTTCATTCAGCTTCCTCTAATGTTAACAATGTAACATAATCAAAGTACAATGATTCAAATGAGGAAATTAACATTGATGCTTTTTTCTGAATTATAATTCATATTTGCATATCACCAGTTTTTTCACGAATGTCCTTTTTCTGTTTCCTGATCTGGTCCAAGATCCTACACTCTGTTTAACTGCTGTGTCATCTTAGTTTTTTTCAGTCTGTGACAGTTCTTCAGTCTATGTATTCTGTGATGTTGACATTTAAAAAAATAACATTTCCATGAGCAGTTGTATTGTAGAATGTCTCTCAATTTGAATTTTACTAATATTTTGCAATGATTAGATTGAAATTATGCATTTCGGTAAGAATATCACAGAAGTAATGGTGTATCCTCAGTTATCACAGAGGGGGGTACTTAATGTTGATATGACTCATTACTCATGGTGTTAACCTTAATCACTTGGTTAGAATAGTATCTTCTGGATTTTTCCATGGTAAATTTACTGTTTTTTTCCGTAGTAATCAATAATACTTTGAGACTAGGCAAGTACCTTGTTTTTCGTATTTTTTTTTATGTGTCCCCTGTTCTTATCATTTGAAGGACTTGACTCAATATCATCTAAAAATCAGTCCTATAAATTGAGCAATTCCTTTAAAAGAGACTTATACTTGAGATTTTTTTAAACAGGTATTGGTGTGTTGTTACTTAGAGTTATAAAATAAGTTCATGAAAGATACAGCATTTTCTTCAATCAAATTGTGTGGGTGAAAAAATAGGATGTCAGTGAAAACAACAGCTCCCATAAATTATACTTGGGATAAGTAATACTTAAAAACAAACAAACAAACAAATAAAAAAAAAAAACACCTAAAGCCAGAGTACAGTGAAGGTGTTCTGTAGTTGGCCATGTACCTAAACACATGCAGAACATATATATTAATGCTGGTGAATTTATATTCACCAACATTTAACTCCTTAGTTTTTCAGAAGTAGACTCTAAGCTTTCTTCTTAGAATATTCTATTCTGCCTCAAGAATTCTATTCTAATGCTATTGAGAAGAGTTACTTTAAAATCAGGCCCATTTACTACTAATGAATTAGGATACATTAGCAGTAACTACACTGGATCCTAATTAGAAAAGGACAAACTGCTTTGGGAAAAAGTAGGTCTAAATCTTTCTTTTGCTATGCAATTATGTAATTTTCAAAGTTAATATTTTTCTAATAGCCCTCTGTTTTAATTCTCCATGTCTTTTTATTTAAGACTCTGGATATCTGCTCCAACTGTCTCCTCTGCTGCATCGTCCTTTCTAACAGAGTTGACTTGGGTAAGTTGTTGCCATATGTCACCCCTCTTCCTCATAGACTTCTAGACTTTTAGTACCAAGTGTTTTCTTTATTGCTTATAATTAACTACTTTTTGAATGTATTGTTTTTAGTTTTTATTCACTTACTTATATACTGATGTTACCCCTACATTATTTACTAATGTATTTATGTTCTGTCATTACACTCAAATCACCCCCAAAGACACACATTGAGTTTATTCATGCACTTGCTTCAATCTGTGCTGATGTAAAACATAGGCTAGGCTAGGTGGAAAATGTGAAGGTAAATGAGTCAGATTCCTGTTTTCCAAAACTTATTCCATCAGAGAACATTTTGAGGAAACATCTTTGAATCTGGGCTGGCTTTTGAATGAAATCTCAGATTTTTGGGGGAAGGCTAGAATGTATCTTAGCATATGTAAAATTTCTATAGAGGATAAATATATTGTCTTGCATTCTAGTGGGAAATTAGCAGATTTTATTGATGATGATGATGATGATTATTATTATTATTTTAGAGACAGAGTCTCACTGAATTGCCCAGGCTGGAGTGCAGTATTACTATCATGTCCTTGAACTCCTGGGCTTGCAGGAGCCTCCCAGATAGCTGAGGCTAGAGGTGTGTTCCAGACACCACACCTAGCTAATTTTACTTTTTTAAAATTATGTTTATTTTTATTTTTTTGGGTAGAAATGGGGTTTTGCTATGTTGCCCAGGCTGGTCTTGAACTCCTGGCCTCAAGCAATCCTCCCACCGCCGCCTCCCAAAGTGCTGGCTTGGGACGACCGCACTTGGCCTAATAATTAGTCAATTTGCTAGAATCTAAAGGTGTGTGTGAGTGAGGAAAGAGGGAGGGAAGATGCAGAGAGAGAATGACGGACCGAAAGAGGGAACAAGAGAGAGAGTGAGTGGGGTAGGTAGAGCTGAAGTAGAGACTGGAAGGAAACCCAAGTTGTTCAATAGCAAATGGAACTTGAGAAGGTCAGGAAGAGTTCCGTGGAGGAGCATGAAGGAGGAGCAAATGAAATTCACTTGCTCCCTTTGACGAGGTGAAAAGAAATAGCCTTAGTTTATTTGTGTGCTTCTGAACCTTGGTGCACCCACCACTAATTCAGAGGCTGTGGGAAATCCAGATGCAGTTGTTGTTCTCTTAGAGCTCCATTAGGACCCGATCCAGCCCCTGCTAACATACCAGGAGGCTGCATTGGCAGCAAACTGATCCACTCCTAATGTACTTGAGGGGAAAACTTAATGCCTTTGCTGTGCCATTTGAATGTTTTTGTTTGAAAGAGCATATAGATTATTTATAGTCCACCAAATAAACCTGAGGGTCTTTTAATAAACTCATAGATTAAGTTGCTCAAAGGAGTTTATTGAAATAATATCTGATTTTTTCCATGACAATGACATTCCATGAGTTTATGGCTCTATCCCATGAGGAACAGGATTTCCCACCTTACCCCATGGTATCTGTGTATCATTTCAACATTCAGAAGAAATGAAAGCGAGGCTTTTGGTCACTATACCAGCTTCTCTCACAATGATTTTTTCTCAAAAATAAAAACACAGATTAAAGCAAGTGAAGGGAACTGATTAAAAAAAAAAGAAATTGGGAAGAGCCGAGTGAACTGCCTTCTAAGGCAAGTAAGTTGAAGCTTTTTGATTAACCTGTTTTGGGGAAGAATGTGAGTTTTACACCTCATAGTCGTTTTTGAAAGACACCACATCTTTTCTGGTCAGAATATTAGGGATTTAGGGAGTTTGGCTTGGGTCGGATCCAAGAAAGAGCAACAAGGACGTAAAAATCCATGTCATCATAGCCAGAAGCTTTGATTTCAGCTACATTTATTTATTCTCTGATGCACTGGAAGAGCTCACAGTTGTCTGAGAGTGTGGGATTATTGTTCACACCACTCACGTCACCTCTGCAGTTCACCCCACACTCCCACAGGGGACCATTTCACCATCTCTTTCAGAATTATGCTTGTTTCCCTTTTCTTAAAATTAAACCACTTCTTTACAGTGAGTTGCTTGAAATCTAAAATTTTAAGAAGTTCCCCAATATTTTGCCCATTTTACCTTTATATTTTCCCCTGTCAGTACTTTGACCCCAAATTCCCCTCATCCTTGTCAGAGGTCTTCTTTGCTCCAGCTGTCTCTTCAAATCTCACATCTCACTTGAAATTTCATTTAAAATCTCTAGCCTCTCCCTACTTATTTCTCCCTTGGCTGCCATTTATTTAACTTTATAGTGACATTTTCTAACTCCATAAAGTTTTCTGAGGTAACAATCTTTATGAAACACACATGATTCTATTGTATTATTTTTTTTTTCCAAAGGAGAACACAGCCAGAAAAGAACAATGAAGAACTGTTTTTATTTCAAATAGGACAAATTAATAAGAAAAACATAGACCTATCAGAGTGAGAAGGAGTTTTAAAAAATCATCTTGTCAAAGACCCTCATTTGATAATGAGGAAACTGAATCCCAGGGAGTTGGAGTTATTTTTTCAAAGTGACATACGTCATGCAGATGAGGCTGGAGTTGGATTTTCTCACTCACTTTCCAGTTTTCTTTCCATTCCACCATACTGCTTTTCCTAGATGTTTGCTTTGAATCAGGAGTGCTGAGACATAGCAGTTCACTTGGAATGGTTTCTGGAATGATTTCACTCATCAAATAGCTATTAATGGGACCCACTGTAGCCACTGGTTAGGCACTAGGGATGCACATTAAATAGTCCTATGTCCCTCTCTCATGGGGCTTACATTTAAGTGAAGGAGATCAATGACAAATAAACAAGGGAATCTGGAATGCCAGGTAGTGGTATGAGCTATGAGGACAAATGAAGAGATACCAGAGATAGAGAGAGTGAACAATTGGGTGGGTGTATATTAGGGTTCTCCAGAGAGACAGAATCAGTAGGATATATATATAATACCTATATATATATATAGACATATATAGATATATATATATAGACATATATAGATATATATATATATATGATGGGAATTGGCTCATTTGACTATGGTGGCTGAGAAGTTCCACCCCAGGCTACCTGCAAGCTGGAGACCCTGGGATGCCCATAGTGTGGTTCAGTCCAAGCCTGAAAGCCTCAGAACCAGGGGAGCCAAAAGTGTAAGTACTGGAGTCCAAAGGCTGGAGAGCCTGGAGTTCTGCTGTTCAAGGGCAAAAGAATAATATCCCAGCTCCAGCAGAGAGAAAGGAAATTGCCTTTCTTTGCCCTTTTTCCCCACATCTGGGCCCTTAGCCTATCAGATGGTGCCCAGTCACATTGAGATGGTATTCCCTACTCAGGCCTTCGAGTCATACACCAATCTCCTTTGGAAACACCTTCACAGACACACCCAGAAATAATGCTTGACCAGTTCTTTAGGTATTTTTTAATCCAGTCAAGTTGACGCCTAAAGTTAACCATCATGGGTATGTGGGTTCGGGGTAGAATGGCCAGGGTGGACCTCTTTGAGGAGGTAACATTTGAGCAGAGGTCTGAATGAGCTGAAGGAGAGACCCATGAGATCATCTAGGAAAGAACCTTCCAGGCAAAGTGACCAGAAAGTGCAAAGACCCTCAAGTGGGTAGGAATACAAATGAGTTTCATTTTGAGAATACAGGCATAGCTTTTGAATTACGCTGAGAGGTTTCTTTTGTTTGTTTGTTTTTACTATGTATCAACTAACTAAAATCAAGAACACTTGAATTCTAACAGACAACACTTTTAGGACTGATTTGTGCCAGATTCACTAGTTTTCCCTTTCTTTCATTATAAAAAGTCTGGGAAGTGGGGCATAACCTTCTTGCTACAAAGATGCAGTGGAGAGAATCATATTTGAGTGTGGAAATTTCATAACTAAACAGAACCATCCTAAAAATCTAGGTTTAGCTTTTAGTTAAGTGGTACTGTCAAAGACAAAGTTTATATAACTGGCAGAACCAACTGTTTGTTGGAGCTCAGTGCTGACTTTCCACATTGTAACCCAAAGGGTATGCCACAGGGGATCTTTATGAAGCCGGCCAATGGTCTCACAGAAAGAGACTCAGGAGGGTAAGAGGAGACTTGGTCATGAGCTGCTGCTGTTTTTGTAAACTGATGCCCTGGGATCCATGATCCCACAATAAGGAAAAGGCTAGCCCATTTTGACCTTTACAGCCTGTTGCAAAGTCATTGCTGAGCTATTATTTGAGTAGATTGAGGTAGAATAATGTTCAACTCAGCTTCCTGGAGCTGCATTTGAAATGCAATTAATTGACTGCTGTTAGTTGTCAATTAACATTTATTATCAATTAGTTCATCAAATTGATTAGTTGGCAGGACCTTAAAGTCTAAATGCACTCCTTTCCATTATAAATATGTCTATAAGAGTAAAAGCTACTCACTAATTGATGTCAAACTGGAATTGCTTATGTCGTACTTGAGTCTTGTCCATATTGCATTTTAAAATCTATATCAAGCAAACTTGGATAATACATGTAAGGTTCACACTTTTAAAATGTGCCTCGTTGTAATTGTTTTTTTGTGGGGATAATCAGTAAATAAGCCAGGTTGAAACTTTATACTGATGTCAGAAGTAATAGGACTTGTAGTTTTATATTCATATGTCTAGAGTGATTTTACTATGGGAAAAAAGCATTCTGTCTCAGTGTTGCTGAATTTTTTGTACACATTTAAGGCTTGCATGTATCAGTTTTGACATTTTGTGAGTCAACTAATATAAGGATGGAAGCTTTCAATAGCTATCTAGAGGAAGGTAAAATATGTGTATATACTTTGCAACGACCCCTGTTTGAAAGACAAGCATATATATGTTTATATATTTTTGATATTTTTATCACCTCCCCTCTCCCCAAAAAACTTTTCTATAATATACCTGCTTTCTAGGCTCTTCAGCACCCTATCCATTATCTAAAGTCTAATTAATAGATTTTCAATTTCCTCTTCCATTCCTCCCTTTGGTTAAAACAACAACAACCACCACCACAACAGCAGATATACCACTATTTAAAAAGATACATTTCTTTTTTGGGGAAAGGAAACTTACAGACAAATATTTAGCTTTCAGCATATGACATTTTTCTTTATCTTTTGTACAACTTGGGAAGCATGGAAGGAAACTAAAATCTACCCCCTATCTATTTAACAAAACCCAAGATACCTACAAGGGATTATTCATTTTTATTGCCTTTGTGCAAAAAGATAATTCCTGCCTCCTCCCACCCCAAATTGTGACCTAAATATGGCTGAAAGACACAACATGTGACCTGCTTAGCGCTGCCTGCCATGGCCTCGAGCCACAGCAGGAACTCTATTAGAGGGAACGGCACAGATGCTACCAGATGGCCAACATATTGTCCAGAGATGACCCGTGTATAATTGCAGAAAGTTCAATACGTTCAGGTTTTGAATTTAATGGCATTGACCACCTTACCTACTGCTGCTGCATGCTTTATTTAAGGTGGAAATATAGTTTAAGAGAGAGTAAGGGAACTCCTTACAATGTTACCTTCTGCCTTTTGCCAAGCACCAAATTGCCTAAAGGTGGGATTCCAGGTGTTCCCAGCTACCTGAACTATGAGCAATGTGCGCCCTATTTGCTTGGCCTTCATTATTTGAGTAGAGAGCTTTGCTTTTTAATCAACTTAGCAACAGATAACATTTCCCAAATACACATAATGCATTTTCGTGATTCTGGCTTTTTTGGGAGGAGAAAAGGGGGATGATGGATTGGGTGGATTGCTGCTTTAGCCTTCTCTGGGTTACTTGTACCAAAAGTTGATTGAATTTAATTACTTCACTTCCTCTACAGCAACTTCAGTTCTAACAATGTAAGATACCAGTGGTGGATCTAGTTCCCATAAATGTATATTTCCTGTCATATAATACTTTATTTTGGGGGGTATATGAAGTTGATTTTGCTGCATATACAAATACATAGTCACTTAAAAACAAGAATATGTATGGGCTTTAGTTACTAAGAATTTGAACCTTTTCTCTCTGAAGAAGAATGGCAATTGTACGTTATATAAGGATAGAGAACCATTGTTTCAGTTTCCTTTTGCAGGCTGTTATTTCTTAAAATGTTTCTGCTAAGCAAATGTAATCACGATGGCATGCGTTATTAATTCAAAATAGCTTCTCAAATGGCTCAAGCTCTGGGATGGCAGCATGTCTGTTGCAATGTCATTTGTCATAATTCTTTGCTCTTATATAGTGCCTTTTCTCCAAGCCACTCACATACTACATTTGCTTTGTGTCTATATTCAAGACAAAAGATAAATCCTTATTTTGTTTGAACTTTCCAATCTATTGCATCTTTTCATATTTACACTGCACTATCTACTGATAGGTCTGATTGGTTTCCTTGATAAGTCCTGGAAAAAGAATTCATGAAATTGTCAAGGAAAATTATATTCTTCTGCCATAATCTGATTTGAGAATGAATTTTATGGTGGAAGCCATTTTACAGTACATTCAGTGATGTTTTTCTGACACTTGTCATCATTAATTGTGCTTTACAAAGTCCCACTTCTTATTTAAAATCTGAATCCGAATTATTTGTACCAAAAGAAGTACATGTTAAGTGCTTGAAATAACCTTGGATTTTTTTTTTGGTTAAGAGTATGTTTTCATGAAAACAGTTAAATGCTGTTAAACAAAAATGAATAATTGTAGAATTAAAAAGATATTCTAAGTTATTGTTTTATGATTTGAACTTGCTGATAAGCATTTCAGGACATCACAAACCTGATTGGGTAGTGTCCCTTTAAAAGCAGACTGGCAGCTGCTGTCAAAATGGAATGCACCCCCAAAACTTGCTGTTTATTCATATCCCAGTTAAAGCTGAAACAAACAACTGAAACTAATCACGCTTGAAGTTGGGTATCGCCTTTGTGAGCTTTATGAGCCTATTTTTCTGAAATTAGAAATTGCCTGAGTGAAATGTTTCTAGCTAAACTGCTTTCTACTGAAGTCATGATTTTTACAGTCAGATAAATGCCCCTTAAGCTCCATTTATGTAAGCGTCAGTGACATCCAGTGGCTAGCAGGCTGATCACAAGTGCATCTCCCTGCAGTGTGAGGGGCCCATGGTACAGAGGTAGAGATGGCACTGGCAACCACTCTGCAGTTGATAATGTTGTTTCTACTCAAGAAAGTTGGTTTTACCAAATGTGGCCCTCTGATTAGGTTGACTAAACATTCCACCCTGAACTTTGAAATAGCATTGATAGAAATGAGATTTGAAAATTGGAAATAAAATTGCATGTAAGGGCTACATAGGAAAATGCCATTGCTTGGAAAACATAATTAGCATCTACGCTAAACCCGAAGCTTGAAACTCTGCAGGTGTTATTTAGAAATGGTTATCGGGGAGCTTACACAGCTTTCAGTTACACAAAGAGGACTTGTAAATTCTAGTGAGATTGGTTCATTATGCAGAGTTGGATGATGTTGCAGCTAATGTTTCAAACACATATGCTTCATAAAATGGTCCACCTTAATTTGAAAAAGGTATTACTTGCAATTATGTCAGCTATATAAATTTATTTGCAGACAGTCAATTCATATTGATCATAACCTGACCTCACAATGACCTTGAGGAAAGGTAGTCTGTGATGGGTATAGATATTGGGATCAATACCAGAGTGCAATCGACTACACCTAGTTACTGATAAATGAAGTAAAAAGGTACACTATTTTCAGAAACAAAGATAATAATGCTCATTTAGTCAACCGTTTGTAAAGGTTTAATATTGATACATGTAGTTATAATGACATCCTCGGGCATTTTCAAGTGGCAGAAAACAATAGGGTAAGGAGTCACTGAACACATTAAGCAGAAAGAATCATTACTTTCCAACTCCAACAAAGACATTCCACAATATTTGTGTCAACAATGCTGAGAACCAGGGCATTCTCTAAGCCATACAGAGAGAGACCACAGTTTCAACTGCACGAGGCTGTCTGCTTCAGTGTTCTTCTCTGTGTGCCAGGTCTTGTGAAATGAAGCACCGTATTACGTGGGAACAAAGCCTCCAGGACCACACATTGTACGTTAGTACTACCCTCTCTTGCACATTTGCGGCGGAATTAGCTTGCCTATCCACAGGTATAACCAACTGTAATCATGAGGAAGAGAGCATTTGGTCTCAGCGCATCTGCTCCATGTTGATGCATTCCCCTCTGCTATGGAAAGTTAAAAGAAAGGATGTTAACAAAAATTTCCCCCAATTGTTCCTTTCTCTTTGCTGGGAATTCCACAGAGTGAGCACTTGGCAAGTTATGCAGAACCTAAGTAAATAGAATCCATTGGCAAAATGGTAACAGGTTGTGCAGCTTAATTGGAGGAGAGAAGTTCAGGAGCCAGCCCGGTGTCTGCTGCACCCAGTTGGTAAATTGTGCCTGTGGTGAGAACAGAGTGATTTTGCAGTAAGCTCATTTTGGGTAACTAGTCAGCCTGCTACTGTGAGCCAAGAAATATGAGGATTTGGTTTCAGTGTGTTTTTCTTTTTTCCTTTTTTTTGGTGTAAAATATATTTCTATATCTTAAGCTTTGTTTATCTTTTGCCAGTATAATTTTGAGAAATCGGTGCCAGCACTCTGATATTGTCTTCCTAAGGGAGGGAAATGCTGAGAGACATTTGTGGCTATTAAAACCTGCAAACAGAAGGAAAAGGCTCTGTTCGCATAGATTCCACTTGAATGTTTTCCCTGAATGCTTAAGTTTCTTAGGTGATCCCTACAGTTAATCTCCTGGTCCCAGGCCTCAAGCCACATGCTTTTTCACATGGTCTTCCTGTTTTGCAGGCCAGCTAGTCATTTGCTACCTGCTTTTGCTTCTTCCGCTCTCATGAAGCTATTTATTAATAAACCTGTGTTTTCAATATGGCACGACATCAATAAACCTCCAAGTGGTTCCGTTAGTCAGCATTCTGGGAAATCCTATGCTATATTGGAGAACTGTATATCTCCATTATTGCTTCCCATAGCACAAATAAAGAATACCCTCTTACCTCCACGACATCCTCTGCTCATTTTAAAGGGTGAATGCATATTCTCCCACAGGCGCTGCGAGCTGCTGAACTTGTGTTTGTCAGCAAGTGGAGTGTCGCTGACACTGAAGATACCCTGAAACACCTATAATCAAGGGACATGCTAATTTCAGGTATTAAGAACCAAATTACTTCAGCGAGCTTCAGTCTTCCGTTTTCCTGAAGTCTTTAACCAATTGGAGGGACAGGCAAATTCTGGACTTTAGATTTTTCTGTTCTGCAGCTGTGGGATCTGATTTCCAGCGTGTTATTAACTGTCACAAAGAAAATATCAGTAATTAGAAAGATAAGAATAGACTTTTAGATACCTTTTTGGTATCAGACAGAAACAGTAGAATAATCTTTGTTGTTTATACCAACTAAAAAACTTCTGGTATTTACTACTTAAGACAAGGGTGATAATAACATTTCCACACAACCGTAAAAAAGGGTTTGGCCAGTGAATGCTGTGGCTTCTCTCTATTTTTATGACTTCCCCAGGAGAAAGCACAGTGGCAGTTAGGACAGAGGGATGATAGCTTGGAGGAGCTGTCTGAAACTGTCTTTGACTCTGAGCCTGGGTTTCCCAGAGGGATACCTTTAAAACTACAAGTGGTACATATTTGACATGAGGAAACTGACTTTTAATATTTCTAAAGGTGCTTTTAATAAAGCAGATTTAGGTATCCTAAGAAAAATTTCTTTCTAATAGCCTAGAAATCCCTGACCACTCTGGAACTGGTCTCTTTATATCTGACATCCCCAGCTAACTTCATGACAGGGCCCATTAGTTTGGGGATGTCACAAATAGCTCAACTATGAGTTTCTGACCATCTTGCCTTGCCCATATCTGCTGGCCTGGCTCTGGGCTCTGACCAGGGGCCTTCCTGCCTGCCTAGATACTAGCTAAGTTATTAGAAGGCAAAGGCCTATCAATTTTTGCTGCCAACCTTCTACTTTGTATTCTAATTTCATTTTTGGTAAGAATCTCCACTAAGAACAGGTAGCTGTCAGTTATTGTCAGGGTCCTGTGAATTTCCTATCTCCCAGCTACTATTTGTTGACCCCACCTGGGCTAAACCACCTTAGCTGGTCTCTGGCCTGCTTCTTTGGCTGATCTTCCACTGTCCGTGGTCAGTTGTTGTTTTTTCCAGATTCCATTTCAGTTATATGTGCTCTTCTGCCTCCTCTCAGTCACCACCATGGTCCCTGGGATTCTGGAACCTCCCATACTGGCATTGGGCAATCCCATGTTCCAGATTGTCCCTTAGAATCCACCTCTCCATTAAAGCTCCAGTATTTTATTCAGTCAGAGCAATTTTATGTGTCAGATTGCCTAACAATGAATCCCTGGTGAATTAATGAATTATTCTATTGCAACTACATAACATTTGCATCTTATAATAGGAATAGTGAGAAGCTGCAAAGATTTTCTCTATACTGGGGATCAAGGGAGGACATTTAGACCTGGTGTTTTTTTGTAGCATCCCTTGAGAAATACCCTAATCCAGATATGTGTAGGATCAGCTATCTACAGCATGATATCCCTATGTGTCTATGCATGCCCCCATGTAGGGCAGAAAGGCAGCAGCAGCAGCAGGGGATGGCAGAGTGGATTTTAACTAAAGATGAGAGATGGGCATTCCAGACACGTGCCATTTGATTTAGACCCTGATTCTTCTTGCTGGATTCCCACTCATGCCTATGTTGAACAATCTCAACTTGCTGGAAGTGTGTCCTGAATTGTACCTTCTGGTAATTCCACGTCATTATAAGTAAATGGAATTCCTTTGCTGGAGGCCTTTTGCTCTGACAGGGACAAATCATTCTTGGTGAGAGACAGAAGATGTCGAGGAAGATGAACTCTCAATTATGCAGCTCATCCCAGCTGTGCCAAGCAAGTGGGAACACCCAATACACAAGATCATTTTCCAGGACTCAAGGCTTTTGTTTTTCCATAACCCTGAATCCTGGGACTGGAATCCCAAATGTCTTGACATGAAAATAATTTTTTTTAAACAAGATGAAATTTCCCATTTATCACTAAATGAAATTCCCCTCCAGAGGAGAATGCCTTCATAGATTTTCTGCTAGGATCCACCTGCTAGAAAAAAAAATACCTTAGATACATTATAAGAATTGCAGAATTGCAAAAGCAATAACACTTTACCATATTAATTAATTTTGAATTACAGTCGAAGTCTTGTATAAGTGCATATGACATCCATGGTAATGCCAAATTAATTCTTTATGATCAGTGCTATTGCAATCAATACTAAATGAATTCATAATGATAAGATACTTAAAATAAAGAGTTACCACAAAAACAATAAAAAGACCATCATCATCCCAACTATAGCACACTAATAAAGTTTTAGCTCAATAAGCTAGTGCTATCCATGACAATCAATGGCAGATACTTAATTTATTTCTACTTGTCCCTGTCTTACTTTTCCTGTAAGGGCTGTGTAAAGCATACTCCTTTGATTCTACCGTAAATTGTGTAGAGAGAAATAAATACAGTACTCTTATTATTCAATAATTTTGCTGTAGCATTTACTTTGCATATCACCTCTGCCAAAGAACTCATGGCAAATTATACACACCAATCTAGTTCCAAATGGATTCCTTTTTGTCTCTATTTCCTCCTCATGAGAACTATGTAATCTTCTCTGAATCTCCTCTCCTCTTTCATTGATGAAGCTATTTGTAGTACGTATGGGGTTAAAGACTAGAAGATGACTTCACTGGTCTTTACGTTTGCACTTTTTCATTTTAATAATGCCAAAAGACACTGTGTGGATGGAAACTAATGACTTTATCATATCTATCCTTTACTGTGCATTAAAGAATCAGTCAATCCTGAAGATAAGAAGTAACAACTTCCTCCCTCCTCCCTCCCTCCCTCCCTCCCTCCCTCCCTTCCTTCCTTCCTTCCTTCCTTCCTTCCTTCCTTCCTTCCTTCCTTCCTTCCTCCCTCCCACCCTTCCTTCCTTCTTTCCTTCCTTCCTTCTCTCTCCCTCTCTCCCTGTTTGAGCATCTTCCATATGTCAGTGATATTCTGGCCTGGGCCCTAGAAATAACAAAAAAAATTAATCCTTACCTTCTAGCTTAGATAGAATCATGAAAAGAGTACTGAGCTTGGTCAGGCATGGCAGCTCAAGCCTGTAATTTCAGCACTTACAGAGGCCAGGTCAGGAGGATTCACTTGAGGCAAGGAGTTGAAGACTAGTCTGGGCAACATGAAGAGACCCTGACTCTATTAAAAATTAAAAAAAAAAATACTGGAGTTGGCATCAGGTTGAAGCAAATCTTAGTTTTTAAATTTTATTTGTTATTTGATCTTGGGCACTGTGGCAGAGGCAAATTTCATTTCAGATCTTTTCTTCTTGGGAACATGGACAGCTATACTTCCCAAATCCCTTGCATATAAATGGACTGTATGAGTAGTCCTGGGCAATGAATGGTGTGTAGAAATTATGTGTGTCACTTCTGGGCTAAGCTAGTACTTCCTATGTACTAGTTCAGTCCTTTCTTGCCCATAACAAGGCCTCATGTTGGGGTGGTAGAGTCATAAGATAGAAATAGCCTGGATTGCTGAGTCCCTGTGTATTAGTCAGGGTTCTTCAGAGAAACACAACCAAGAGGATATAAAAGATGACATAAAAGAAGCGATTTAACATGGGAATTGGCTCATATAGTTATAGAAACCAAGAAGTTTTATGATCTGTTGTCTGCAAGCTGGAGAACCAGGAAAGCCAGTGGTGTAATTCCAACCGAAGACCTTAGAACCAGGGGAGGTGACAGTGTAATCCCAGTCCACAACTGAAGTCTTGAGAACCAGGTTGGGGCTGCTGGTGTAAGTCTGGAGTCCAAAAGCTGAGAGACAGGAGCTCCCATGTCTGAGGGCAAGAGAAGATGAATGTCCCACCTCGAGAGAGAGAGACAGAGAGAGAGAGAGAGAGAGAGAGAGACAGAGAGAGAGAGAGTGTGTGTTTGGTTCTTCTTTTCTTTATTGGGTCTGCTGATTCAAATGCTAATCTCTTCCAGAAACACCCTCATAGACATGCTTAGAAATAATTTCTACCAGCTATCAGAGTCAAGTTGACTTAATCCAGTCAAGCTGACACAAAATTAACCATCACACACTTTGCAAGGAAAAAAACTGCCTTGGAAGGTACCTAACCTGTGGTGGACTTTGTGTGATAGAGAAACAAAAGTTGTTTCTTTCTTTAGGAGTTGCTTGCTACTGTACCATGAGTCTAACCAATCCTATCTAAAATAGGTAGGTGACCTCTGTGAGTATCCATTTCTTCATCACAAAACAGGGATAATGTATTTCTTACTTACATAATGAAGTTCCTGAGAAAATCAGTGAAGATAACTAACATATCACACACACATTAATTAAGTCAGAGTTATGCAATGGCTGAGTTGAACTATTCTGGATTCAAGAATTATAACTCACAATTTCATAAGATTCATTTGGCCCAGGTATCTGTCTGTCTATCATAACACCAGGAGATGTTGTTTAATTAAAGATTTTAGAAAGATGAAATGATTTCTTGAAAGTGATTAAAGCTCATGCTCTATAATGAGAGTTGCATGTAAGTTGCATGTAAAAATATGAGTTGCCACGATGGGCTCTCATACGGGTCTCCTGTTTCTCTTCCTCAGGGCTGGTGATACTCACACACTTCTCTCATCCAGAGCTTCATGGGTGAGTTCCAAATTCTTCTGTCCCATGATCTGCATCAAGGCATCTAATTTACACTTAAAAGCTTTTGTTACTAAGCTTGGACTCTGTCCAAAATAACCACTCACTGCATGCTGTTATTGCCTACCATTATTTTTTTAAAAATACTTTTCATAATCTGAAGCTATCCTGTATTGAATGTTTACTATGAGTTTCCTGCTGCTAGAAGGTAAACTTAGTGAGATCAGAGACACAACTGTTTTTTTCACTATCACATCCCCATTGCCTAGAAGAGTGCCTGGCTTACAGAAGACAGTCAATAGATATCAGTTGAATAAATGAATGACCGAGCATAGTAGATATTCCATAAATCAGTTGAATGAATGAATGAGCTGGCATATAGTAGGCATTCTATAAATATCAGGAAACAGATAAAGTGATGGTAAAGAGTGATTGAGTATGGAATGAACGTTTTGTTTTTTTTTTTTGTAACAGATAATTAGAAAATACCTTTTCTGAGCAACTGATGACATTTGACCAGAACTGGAATGATGAAAGCAGGACTATTTTATCTACTAAGAATTATAAGCATAATGCCTGTGACTTAGAGTTTTTCAGTGCCTGGGAAAGTGTTTCAGGCCTGGAAAAATATTACTGGCATTAATTTATGAAAAGAATACAGCAAAATTGAAACCAACAATATTTATTTAAATGCATACAAAATGTCAATTGTAACTAATCAACTGCAACTCAACTGTTATCATTTTATATAAATTCTACTCAATATGCAATGTGAGTATATTTTAATATGTTTGATCTGATGTGCTTAGAACCCAAAAGAATCTTGTTAGATGGGAAAGAGCTAGTTGTGTGAGAATATTGTGTGAGAAGCAGAGAATGCCTCAAAACAGAAAAATGAATTCCATGTGACTGAGGAAGAAAAAGAAAGATGCGGCCAGAGAATAAGGAGAGAGTGAGGGAGACTGGTAGGAAATGAGGCTGAAATCAGACAGTGTCTGGATTGTGCAGTTTTACACAGTGTAAGGAAAATGGACATATACTTCTCAAGACACTCTTCTTTTTCTGGTTCAGGAGTGTGGGTGTGAGTATGTGTGTATACACTGCATTATATTTTTCAAATGTGTTTGCCTTTGAGGAGTTGTTTAAGCCAGGGATAAAGGCTATTAGTTATTTTTCTATATGCTCTGGCTATTCCTATACACAGATTATTGCCTCAATGCCACCACTCATATTCTTAGTCACTCATGGATGAAACAAGAGCATCCTATATGCTAACTAGCTTTATCATGGTAGATTCTTGATTTTTGCACTTAAATCCAATTATATTTGGCGTGTTTTGGTTTATCTCACTCAACATGACTTCAGACAGTTTCAAAGCCAAGGAGGAACGCATAAGTATTCGGGCAGTCATTGAAGGCAAGAACCCGTCACCTCTTCTTACCTTATCATGGGACCAATGGTTCATTCAAGAGCTTATGCTCAACCCAGTTGCTCCAAGGGCCATATCATTTATACTTGTTTCATGATACTGTCCAGTTACCACTGAATATGAAAATATCTTAAAATAATTGCTTTATCAGGTGTGGATCAAAACCTTCTTTTATGTCAGTTGGTGGTGGAGGCAGAGGGCAGTTTAGTGCTTTGCCATCCAAACCACAGAATATCTTTGCTGCTTTATTTTTTCCTTCAATTGTCATTGAAAATAACTAGTCATAATGCCTTTGTAAGCCTCGCCCAGCCTCAGCTATGCGTAAATCATGCTCCCAGACAGGGCCCCTTGGTTTAGAGGTCCCATTGTGGAAGTGATTTAGGTAGAGGCAGGATCATGAATAAAGAACACTCACCCTCTTCTTCAGAGGCAGGGGCGGGAGAGCCCTTCCCAAACATCTCTTTTCAGTACCAGTATTTGGCTAAGAGCTTTAATTTCATTAGACAAATGGGGGCTGGGTTTTTCCATGCATCTCAGCCTCCTTTTAATGTGTAAATTACATAGGATTTGCCACTCATTACAATGGTGATATGATTATTGGCCTCAAATAGACCACACTGCACAGGCCCCCAGTGATAGGCCAGCTCAGAAGTGGCATGTGTGGGAAGCTTTGGACAGCATATGTCTGCTGATCACAAGCCTTCAAAAGAATAGAATCCACAGACGCGAGGCTCCCACTGGCTTTACTCAGAGTGCTTCACGGAAAGTTGATTTCTGGGTGGACGTGACATCCTGAAAGGTAACAATATAGTTACAAAGTGAAAACTGCTCGGGGCGAAAGGAGTGGCAAGGAGAATGCTTTTAGGATTTGGAGGCAGAAGCCCTAGGCCTGGCTGTTTACTGAAGAAAGTCATGTCACTGAACTCTTATGAACCTTAGTTTCCCCACTCACAAAATGAGGATAATAATGCCTCCCCAATACCTGCAAGTTATTAAGGAACACTATTTGTTGATACTGCGCTAGGTATGACTGTGCGGGGCAATATCATTCCCGTTGTCTCATTCATTCCTTAAAATAACCCTTAGAGGTAGCTATGGCTAAGCACACTAAGGAAAGTTAAAGAAGCCAGTGCAGCTCCCCCAACCCCCAACAAATGCTTCATGGACAAAGAGCTTTATGGAAAAATATATAGCTTAGAAGATTCTGTACAGTATGTCCTGTGCTCCTCAGCCAGTTCTTAGAAAACCACAGTGCACATTAGCACATTAAAGGCTCTGAGAAGCTCCTTATTAAAACAATCTTTTTATTTATTTATTTTTTAATCCAGAATTTCCTTTGAGACCACCTTCCCTCCTCCCTCACCCCAACAAATGCATACACCCAGCTGCCTAGGAGCTAAGTCTCCTGCAGAGGCAATAGCCCCAGAACAGTTTCTGATTTGGAGATGGACAGACAGGAGAACATCAGAGAGTCCCTGTAAGGAGGCATTGTCAGCTTGGAAGGGGCTGGCAGAGAACTCTGTGAACACGTGATTGTGATGGGAGGCCCATTCTGGTACAACTTTACCACTCTTCGAGCGTAGTATGGGAGGAGTTTATTGTCCCCCCACCCAAATAAAATTTATTCTACACGGATGGAATATAATATTGGTTCTACTTTTTCCCATTCATTCATTCATTTTGTATATTTTTTATAAACCCAAATATATCCCCCATCTGTGGTCTGTATCACGCCAGAAATTTAGGTGTTCAGCTACACAAGATGAATGTGTTGGTGGATGTACACCGAATCAGACTCTCAAGAGCGGCTACTTCATTCATGGCTTCTACTTTCCATGACTTTCCTCATTTCCATCAGCATAAATCGACCATGGTACTAAGATTTTATACTTGTTTAATGCTTTGTATTACAAAGCACACACATTTCTCATACATTTTCAGAGTCTATTCCTTCAAACACTAGGTCAGAAAGATGTAAATGCTTCTGAAAGAACAAGTATGTGTGCTTACTTTTTAGGTGGCAGAGAGGTGGTTTTATTGGAAATTCTGGGCTAATGAAAAATGATTTATTTAATACAGGACATCTTACAGCTTTTAATGTACACTGTGATTCTCTAAAAGTATAAAGGAAAAGCTAAAGCATACATTTCCCAAGCTATCTGTTTAGCCTTAGAGCTCTTAGTCCGTGGAGCATTTTTTTGGGAAATGTTATACTGGCTGTTTTCCTCTAGTGTGTACAGCAAAGGCTACCTCTGAGAGTTATTATAACAAAGGAATGGGGTGTGCTGGTGCTACTGCCTAGCACAGTGGGTGCCCAGTGGGGATACAGCAACTAGTGTTCTCTAACAACACGTAGGAAGCAGGCAGGCCTCAGCCTCTCTACCCATCATCACCCTCCAACGGTGACTTGCTTTCTCATCTGGCTGTGACCTGGGTTAGTTCCTTGGCTCCGGTTCCCTGAGTCAATCCTCTCTGGAACTAGAGGCCAGCTTGCCTTCCACCCCCATCAGCTGGGCCATGCTCTTTTCTCTTTCCTTAGGCCCTGCCAGCCAGTGGGCTAGGCCTGGTCCTACTTCTACTACTTTGTCCATCATCCTCTTCGAGTGACAACTCAGGTACTGCTAGATGTTGAGAACCACTTTCCCCTAGAAAAGGTGCTACTGTGTCTCACTCTCTGATAATAACTTTTAGATATTCATGCTGGCTTGATCTGACCTTGGCATTTACTATCTCAGTGGACTGGGTATAGAATGTCCCAGCTACTACCTCGCCTGTCTTGGTTCACTCTATGCTGCCAGATGGGAACTCCTGGTTTGCTACATGGCCAGGGCTCCTTGCGTTTTGATTATCTTGGAAATTTTCCAGAACTATGTCTTATAGGTGAGTAAATTTGTACTTACTTATATCAGTGTCAAGTGGCAGGAGATGGCTAGAACTCTGGTCTCTAGACTACCAGGGTGATTCTCTTTCCACTATACTACTATACTTGATACACAATTATTACATTTCTGTTTTGCTTACTGGGAAAGAAAGATGACTCATGCAGAAAAGTTTTGCCATAACTTTTTTCTGGCCATTTTATGCACACTAAGTGTATAACTAAGTTTGGCCATTTTCACCAACTCTCTGTGTTAGGGAGACTAAATCCTATACAACTGATTCTTCTCAGTGACTCATGTCTGAAATCATGGTTCCTTCAATAAAATGTAGGCTGAAGTTTTCTAGGGTAACCTCTGAATGCCAGACTCACTCCCAGTAGGGAAGAGCTTTTGAGAAAGAGCTTTCCTAAATAAAGAGACTTTATTGTCTCTAATGCCTCTAGCAGTGAGCCCAGAGAAAATGTAAGGACCGTTCCAGGCCAGTTTTATGACACCTGGAACTAAGGGCTAGATGCTGGAGACAGGGTTTTCTCTGGTTTGCCTGTAGGCTTGTCCATAGAGCAGAGTTTCTCACAGATGTACCTCACCTTGATTGGCTTGACCATGCTCCTGCCCAGAAACTGGGGCCAACTGTGATCTCTTGGGGCTCTGAACCCTGTCTGGCTGGAGATGATATCATTGCTCACCAGCCAATGTCAAGGATAAATACCTGAATATTGGCTTGGTATGCTGAGGCCAATTAAAAAACTAGGATACTTGATGAGTAAACCTAGGATTGGCCAAGCAGCAATAAAATCACTAGAGGTTGCTAAGCACCATCATCAGTATATCAGGCATCAGAGAAAGTGACCTACTGAATCTTAAATAGCTCACGTTTCAAAATCTGAAGAAACAGGTTCTGTGAATAAGAAGATTAAGGGATTGGAGTTTGGGCAGTTCTTCGTAAAATCTGGCCAGATCTTCAAATTTCATTTCTGTATCCAAACACTAAACAAAGGATTATGTTTATTTTGTTAAAAATAATTGTGCTCGTAATGGGAGGGGCAGAGAAAGGACGTCCTTGACCCCACTGCAAAACATGAATTTTTGATAATTTATTTTCTCTTAAACTATTTGGGATTAAGGATATACATTTGAGAGACAGGTGAGCTATGGTGAAAGCCAGGGAAGAAAACACAGTTAAATGAATTCCCCAGAGAGTAAGCCTAGGCCCGTGGTGTTAGTTTGTGCACAACTGTGCTAAGAGCAATAACTAGCAACTGAGTTTTTCCTACCTGATTTCTGGAAACTGTACTGATTGTCAATCGTCAAACAAATTCTTTGTTCTTTGCCCTAAACTACTGGTGCCATTTTATGAATCCTTCATCAAAAACTTTGGGAAAAACTATAGTATATAATACAAAACATTTTTATTTCATTATCTTTGCTGAGATCAATGAGTTTAACTTTCAATCTTACTACATTTTGAACTGCTGCAGATGGTGTAGGTGGCAAATATTACACATTTGGTTAGAAAACATCATGGATATAAATACCCTTGTCTTTTTCCCTCAGATCAGTGGAGAGCTTTAAGAACAGGATAAATACCCATCTGCCTGGAAAATTGCCTGGAGGCAGGGTGATGGACTAGATGTCTTACTTAGATTCCTTCCAACCCTCTGATTCAGAGCCCTCCTCTGTTGCCAACAGTGAGTTCTGGTGGGATACGTCCAGGACTGCAGCCCCTTCTGCATGTGTGCATAATGCCCCAAGATTTTTCGTTGAGTTTAGTGAAGAATAAGCTCCCTTTTCCATCTGTATGGAAATAGGCTGCTTCTGAAATGCTATTTGCGGACTTCATTGGAGGGTGTGGGTCTAATCAGAAATGATGAATGGATGAACACTAATGGATTTTTTGGAGAGGTCACTCTTTCAGGGGGCTAAGCATCTTGATTTGTGCATCTTTAAGGGGTGTGGTACAGAGCCCAAAGGCATTACCTAAGCTCACCTGCCAGGTGATGGCCTAGTGGGATCATCATGGACTTGGGCCAACAACTAGACACTGTTGATGGCAGTTACACCTGTGCAGATGCAATGTAAGTTTATAATGGAAGTGGGTACCCCATTCATGGCTAAAAAGTCCTATTTACAAGCCTCGTGAGTAAAGAGACAGCCATACACTTTTGTTTTGAGATATGTACATATTTATTTTTGTTTTTATTTAAGTTTTAAAGCAAGCTGTATACTCTTTAGAAAATTTTTAAGGAAGTAGAAATATATGAAGACTGAAACAAAAATAATTCTAAATTCCTCAGCCCAGAAACATTCACTGCTAATGCTGTGGTATACAGCAGACACTTGAAACTTGTGAGTGGACATACTGAGCACATGAAAAATGGACACATTCACCCATCCCACCATAGCCTATAAGTCATCTCTAAAGATCGAGTAAATTATAGTGGAAAATTTAAGTGCCCACTTCAGAGCACTAAAAATTCCTTTTAATTTTTTACTTGATGAGTAATTTTTGCATTCTCTGGAATACAGGCAGAAAAGTTTCATGAGTTAGTTTTTGTCACTTTCAGGGTAGAAAAAATGATGAACTCATTCATCAGGCTCCCAACTTCCATAAGAAGCATCCCTCCATCGCTGTTCTGCTCCTGCCACAGTCTCTCCACTTCCATGACCAGCACTGGCTGATTGGGTTCTATCCAAACTCATCACCCTCTTTTTTTCTTTTTAAGATTTTGTGAAAAAGATGTCGTGTTTTCTTTTAAATAATTTAAATCACTTTGCAGAGTGTTACTTGATTTCGTAATAATAAAATCCTTCTGACAAGTAGCTGCTGGTTGGCTGCCCTGTTACTCTATGTAAATTGATCATCCCTCCACACCAGAGTTATACACTTAACATCTCAAATTCATACATCAGCAATGCAACTGATTTGTATGTTTTATGAACTTTGAGTTGCTCATGATTAGAAAAGTTACATATGCATATGTTAGAATTTTATTGTTTTTCTGTCTAGCCTTTTTCTCTCTAACTCTGTATGTGGGGTGTTGTATGTGTGAGTATGGCTATGTATGTACAATGTATATACAGTTCCTACATGTTATATTCTTAAATATTGTCAGTGGAGCATTTTTCCAGTTCATTATGAGTATCCATTTATTGATTTATTTGTTTGTTGTATATTGTTTGTCTTACCCACCACAAAATACACATCATCAGAACATACACATTTTACTGTTGTTCATTGTTATATCCCCAGCATCTAGAATAAGTCCTGGCGATAATAGATACTAAATAAACATTAGTTTATTGAATAAATGAATGGCTAAAATAGCCACTGGATATATAGTTTCTTTTCTTTTCTTTCTTTCTTTCTTCCTTTCTTTTTTTTTTTTTTTTTAGACAGTGTCTTGCTCTGTCACCCAGGCTGGAGTGCAGTGGCATGATCTTGGCTCACTGCAAGCTCCACCTCCTGGGTTCACGCCATTCTCCTGCCTCAGCCTCCCAAGTAGCTGAGACTAAAGGCGCCTGCCACCACACCCAGCTAATTTTGTTTTTGTATTTTTAGTAGAGACAGGGTTTCACCGTGTTTGCCAGGATGGTCTCGATCTCCTGACCTCATGATCTGCCTGTCTCGGCCTCCCAAAGTACTACGATTATAGGCATGAGCCACCGCGCCCGGCCTACTGGGTATATAATTTTTGATGATTGAATAGTATTTCCTAATAGAGGTATAAACACAGTTTAGTTAACTATCCTTTTTAATGTTAATGTGATATAATATTTTTATTAACATAAACCATGTTCTGAGGAACAAAGATCTTGGTCACTAGTTTTGATTTTTCTGTCAGGATAGAGTCTAGATGTAGCGTTTACTAGGTTGAAGCATAAAGAAGATACGAAGCCATTACAGCTTAATATTTTTTGCCCATTTTTCCCCTCAGAACACTAGCAAAGTTTTACACTCCCATAAGCAATGAATGGAAGTTCTTGTTTTATGTAGTAACTTTTTTCAACTTTCTCAATTCTGGAATTTGAAGGAATTTCATTTCTATTGTGGACATCACATTAGTCAAGATCTCTCTAGCTCCTGGAACAAAAACTTCCAAATCTTAACACCGTAAGTGTTTTTTTTTTCTCTTGTTGATGTCATGGTGTGATGTAGCTTGAGTCACTCTTCTGGATAGCAGCCCTCTAAGCAGGGACTCAGGGATTTGAACTCTTTTAATCTACCATCTCTGAGATCTCTGAGTGCTGCACTTCTGGATGAATCAGTGTGTGTGTGTGTGTGTGTGTGTGTGTGTGTGTGTGTGTGTGTGTGTGTGTGGAGAGAGAGAGAGAGAGACAGACAAAGACAGAGAAAGGAATCAAGTGGTATATTTATTTTATGACTAAGCTCAAAGTCAAGTATATATATCCACCCACATTCCATTGGCCAGAACTCAGTCATGTGATCATACGTAGATGCGAGAGGAGCTGGAAAATAGAGTCTCCGTGAGTACCCAGTTGATAAATAAATTGTACGTTGAAACCGATTCTAAAAACATCTTTCACTTTTTGGATAGCAGAAGAGGATAGGGTGCCTATTATTGATCTGATGCCCCTGATTCTGATCAAGTGTTCTACACCCTTCACCTCCTGTGACGGTGGCCAGCATGTGTCCAGTAGTACTCACAACATAAAGACGAATAAACAGAACAAGCACCAGTCTTGTGAGATGAAGTTGCTTGTCCTGGAATTGAGGAGAAACGCTATTCAATTTACCCACCTTTAGAGTTCTCTTTGGTGTTCTGGAACAATTCCAACTTGGATAATTGCATTCTGCTGATCTAAAATTCCCCTGTAGTTTCCTTCGGATGAGCTAGCCTTCATTTCCCTCTCTGCACATCGTAGCATAGTGTTACTGGCACCCAGTGATTGCTCCATTCTGCAAAAGAGCTGGTTACATTTCACCACCAGGAAAGTGATCCCTGGGTAAATATACAGAATCTGCAGGTTTCTTTGGTTTCTTAAGCGTAGAAACATACATTTAATGGATTAGTAAAATTAGTGACTTGAAACTCTAGGTAGTGGAATAAGTTAGTAGTTTTCTGTTACGCTATAAATTTAACTCTAGAAATCAAAAAAAAAAATCTTCTCAAGGATATGTAGTCTCTTTTGACCCAACAAATAATAGAGTACATTTTCTGTTGCCAAATATGAAATTCTGTAACGATGTATTCAATGATGTCTATGGGATTTTTGCTATATATTTATAGCACTATGTTTACCTCTATCCAAAATAATAAATTCTTTCTCTAGCAGATTTCAATTAGTAGAATTAACATTTAGAAAACTACTTTTTTTCTCCTAGGAATATTTACTTTGATAAGTAGTCTACACCATCCCCAACTAAATGCTTATGTGTGCTAAAATGGAAAGGAATGATATTAATTTTCATCCAGAAATAAAATACTGCTTGGTGGTGGGCGATTCCGTTAAAAATTGAAGGTCAATTTGCAATTAAAGGGTCTTTTAACAAAGTATCAGAATAACGTACTGCTCATTGGGGTGATGAAAACAGGAAAAAATATGGCTGTTGAGCAATTCTTAAGGTTGAGCTTGAAACTTGTAGAAATCTTTTTTCTTGTCTAAAAAAATATTTTAAAAAAATCCAGGCTTACTTCTGACTTTCGAATTTCAAAGCTCCTGTAGCCAACGGAGGGAGATTTTCTAACAGTAGGGGGTTATCCTATTAAAATTCATCATGATTCTCCTTCCTGAAAGAAGTAAACAAGAATCAATTTTCTTTAGTAAAGAAGTTGGCTGAGATGCAAGTTGATCTAGTGTAGACTTGATGGATTCATATGAAACATTTACAAAATAATTCAGAATCAGAATACACAATTTACAGGGAATTCTTTTCCTTTCCTTTTCTTGGGCAGGAGGGAGAGGAGGAAAGGAAATCTGTATGAAGGAAGAAGAGGAAAGCCCATAGCACATACAAACAGATTTTGTAGTTTTTAATTCAGCTAAGCCACGAATGCATGGAAGATGTACAGTACTGTAATCATCTGGCTAGATAGATGTAATTGTATCTATCAAACTAAATACAACACTGTTAGATGACAGCCAAGATTGGATTGCATATAAGGGTCAGACAGAAACCTAGAGTGACCTCACTCTTCTCTTCTCACCATGGCTGTTTTCTTAGTCTTTGATGGGGACCCATTTTGCTAACCATGTAAAAGCATAAACAGTAACACTGTCTTTTTGTTCTATGCCAACAGCCTTTCTAGAGACCATGTTCTGTTTACTTGGGCTCGGGGGATTAAGCCTGCCCAGGCCTCCCTTGTATTTGAAATGTATGATATTGATATCAGTGCTTAGAGAGAATCAGGCCTCTGCGATGAACAGATCATGCCTGGCTCCATAAAGTCTACATTGCATGGAGAGATGTATAGGCTGGATGGAGAAGGGCCAAGTCAGGCTTTCGCTCTGGAAAGCAAATATTAGGGTAATGAACTAAAGAGTTTGTTTCCTAGCTTAGTCCTTAATGTTCGATACATTTCCATGGGCTATGGAAATGTGAACTTCTGAGTAGTTCTACACTGGCTGTCGAGGCTGTTCATGGTCATCTCATAGATGATAGCTGGGCTATCAGCATTAATGTTTCTCTGCCATGCTGCCTTTAAAACAAGCATGCCCTTCCCCCTTGCTCATTTATAAGCAGTTGGAATCTATTTTCATGGAGCTCTTCCAATCAGGATCATATCCAAACCATTTTGGTTTTTTTGAACCTTCCGTACTATATTTACTGTGTTTAATGAAAAGTCTGGATTCTCCCCATGCTAAGTAGTGAATCTAGGATGGATGAAATATTCCACTAGTCCGTCGCATTTATGGAAAGAGATAAAATAAACAGAAAATGTGTGGCTCTTGAGCGAGCTACTTCATCTCCCCATTCTTGTATGCATTTTCCATCATTCTTCGGTACCCTGCTGCCACCGAGTTATACAGTTCCCATTGTTTGTGGCTTGTGCTTCAGAGAGGAACAAGGCTCTGCTGAAGGCAGGTTTGTCTTGTGCCTTAGCATAAAAATCCATGCCACTTTTGCATATGCTGTGTGTTAAATTTAACCCGGTTAACGCCCCTCTGCCTGAGCTTTTGGAAAAGAGTCTCAAATTGTCACATGTGAAGGGACACTTCAGTGCTGATCTTTATTTCCATGAGATTAAAAATGAAACATGTAACCACAAAGCTGGTTTATGTCATCCCCCTGTCGGAGTCAGCAGTCATGCCAAAAATTAGATATTTGATAGGTTTGTGAGAGAAACAGATGCAGAAGGATGCCATTCCCACAATTTAGACTCCTTCTTATCTTTAAGCTAGAAAGAACATTCCAGATGAAGAAAATCTATTTTATTGGCTTTAAAAAATAGCAAAGAAAATGCAGAAATAAAAAATGGTAATTTAAAACTGATGTCATTCTTGGGGACTTATAAACTGCAAATTGGTATTTCTAACTAAAAAAAAAAAGTCATTTAAGACATGTTTACTTGATGTTTTCATTTGTGCTGCATTCTTACCTCAGCTATGGAGTTATAATTGAGAGAAAATATCCACGAGATATGTTCACATATAGTAACATGTGGATATAGGCAAGAAAAAGTAGAAAGGGAAACCATAAACCTCCAAAAGGCTAAAACATCCAAAAAGTATTCTCTCAGCTTTTTTTTTTTTGGAAGCATTTTGTGTCCCATTCTTTTTATTTAATTCTGCCAGCTGTCTGCTAAACAAATCTAGCCAGGTGGGGCTTACAATCCATGACTGAAAAACCTACTAGTGCAGCTGTCCAGCTTGCCCGGAGGAAGAATTCCGACAAATGGCAGGAACGAAAAGATTGTTTTGTTTTCAAGAAAGTAGCTCTTATACCTTTCTTGGGTTCAGTTTTTGTTCTGTTTGCTTAAGTTAATTCATAGCCGCTAAGGTTTTATGGTGAAATAGAAAAATAACATCACCCTTTAAAAAATCCAGGATATTTTTGTTATAGTCCAGTTTAATTTACTGTAAATTGCCCTTAAATAAATGCTTTATTTTATATTGCAACCTGGCACTGAGCTGTCCTTTTTTTTTTTTTTTTTTTTTGAGTTGCTGATTGCTAACTCTCTTCCTCTTGGGCGGGTACAAATTATTAGTGAACTGCGACTGAACTTTATTTCTAAATATCGCATAATTAAATACAGGGCTATTTAAAGGTGAAGGTTGGCACGGCTTGTCTGTGAGCAGAGGAACAGAACAGGCTTCTTTGCACCGCATCGTCAGTCGACCTCAACTGTGAATTTCTAGTCAGCAAATGGGCGCTTCATTTGGTGCATTTGAGCAGAGGATGGGAAGAGCTGCGCTAAAAATGATCACATCGCCATCTGATCTACAGCTCTATCGATGACAGATCAACACGTATACCACTCAGTTACTTTCCCTATTTATTTGACATTTATCGATTCAGTGAATCTCAACGTTTTTATGAAACCTGCCTAAAATCTTATTATCTCATGAAAAAGGCTGCTGGAGTTATAGCTGGTCTCGGTCTTTGGTGCCAGCACCTGTTCGAGAGATATGATACTCATATGCAGGATTAGGACACGGTGCTGATTGCAGCCAGACTTCTGTAACTCTCCCCAGGGAAGTACCTGGGATGCCAGTGATGCCCATCAGAGAAGCAACCGCAAACCCGGTGATCTTTGACACGTACAGGAAAGCACTTACTATGTCCATTAGCCGGCTGTGATTTGTATATAAGTTTAAAAGAGAATGAGACTCAGTGGGGCAGTAAGAATTTTCTTAGCAAGGGAATATGTCATACCATAAACTGATGAGGATAATTGGCTAAATCTCAGAGTGAACTTGGCAAAGAGCTAGAACTAGGAGATTGGTGTATTCAGTTGATTGTTCTGCCATTTATAGGGGCACAAGGAAACAATGCCCATAGTCTGAGTTGTGTGGATCAAAATGGCATCCAAAATAAGCAAGTGACATCAGACAATTGCTCAAGTTGCCTTTTTGCCTTTTGTTATATAACATGGCATGAGTGATATCAGCCCGGGTGCTCACAAACCAAAAAGAAAGAAGGCCTATTTTTCATGAGGAAATCGAAATGCTGATGCAGAACTAAACTTCACCATTTGTTGTTATTTACTGAAGGACAATAATGAGGAATTTGGGGCACAACTGGTATAGATGCACAACAGTAACGTACCACAAAACAGTAATGACATTACTTAACCCTCAGAGGATTTATAAATGCATTTAAATGTTAGGCATGAATTAATTGTGCAAAGATGCATTAACAACCAGGTTAAAAGAGGTAAAGCATCACTTCCCTCTCTCTCTCTCTATCACCCTGGAAACCCAGACCAGGTTCCCCTCATACAACAACATCCATCTGTGTCTTAATTTATATTTCCTTTGGAAATTTAGACTTAACTACTTTTGGACAGTGTGATCGGCCAACATGTTGCTACAATAGTAACTTTATGGGTGAGCAGAAATAAAAACGAAGAAAAAAAATTCCTGAATATTATAAATAAAATATCGTTTGCTCTCAGTACCCTACCCTGATAAGAGGAAAGAAAGAATATCCTCTTAAGAAAGAATACCCCAAAACCTACACATGTAAGAAGTGGTGTTTTGCAGAAAAAAATAGAAAGGAAATTCCATAACGTTTCCTCCCTTTTCCTTTCTTTCATTATGTATGCACGTGCATATGAATCTGTTTAAATTTAAATTCTCTTTAAATACATCTTTAAATGTGGGCAAGGATTGCTCCATAATAGAGTGCAGACAAGCAAATCCATAATATATACATTTTCTCCATTTAGAGATTGATGAATGGAGAACCAAAAGAATAAATATTTGATAGTTGTAGAAATTGAAATTCGTATGTGTGTTTGACAAAAATCTTAGATTTCTAATTTCTAACCATGTGGTCAATTTAAACCAGTATTATGGAGATGGTAAAGTTTTCACTGATGTTATCTCCATTAACAAAAACATTTACAGTAGGACAAAAATTTTTCAGTACAAAGAAAGTTGGTAATTAATAGAATGATTGGTGCATTCAGATATAGCATGTCTTTTTGTGAACAGAAATTTCATACAGCAAATGCTTCTATGATATAGTTAATCTGAAGCACGATGTTAGGTTTGTTGTTTTACATTTACATGGGAAAAGGGAGACCAAATATCTTCTTTAGTTTTATGTCTTCTTCTTTAGTATCCTAGGCTGTCCTTCCAAGAGCTGTATTTTAGCCTTCATGCAAATTGTTTCCTTTTTACTAGTTCTGCATCATTTTCTCAGCATTTTGCTGACTTCCCACCCCCAGGATTGTGAACTTGATTTAAACCATGTCTCTATGAAAAAAATTAACACTGAATCTTTATCATGTTTTAAGGATATTTTTCTTATAAAAATAGTGGTGTGTTCTTAAAATTATTCAATCCAAACATTCAACAAATGTGCCCTACTAATAGCATATAAAACATAAATGTACACATTCTGATTTGATACTAGAGGAGCACAAGACAGAAGAATTTTGCAAGTCTTCCATTCTCACGCACTAGTTTTGGCATCTTTTGGATTACGGCCCAGTGTACTAACAGTGTATTTCTGTATCACACAGGTAGAAGTGAGAATTTGAGGCTCATTTAACAGTGTGAATTTTCCCAATGTATCACAATTACAGAGACACCTGTGCTTTCTAACTTTTTGCTGATCCACTCTGATAATTCAGTGTACTTAAATAACCATATTGCTAGTGTGCCTAAGTGCCATATTTTATTTTATCCTTCCCTTACTTCCCCTTCTTTCCTTTCTCCTTTCATTCCTCACTCTTTCCTTCCTTTCTTCTCTCCTTGTTCAGTTTTTGCTTCTTTCATCCGATGTCTTTGTCCTCCCTTCTTTTCCTTTATTTTTCCTTTTCTTCTCTATATTTTCCTTCCCTTTGTTGAAGTTTTAAAATCTGCCTTTAAGCAATAGTTTTTCATCATGCCCATGGAAGTCCTAAATTTGACAAAGTTTTCATTCATTCACTAAAATGAGGAAAAACAAAGTTCCAAGATGCTGCCTATCAACAAGCAGTCACATTATTCTATAGAAATGGTATTTATTGATTTCATTTTCTATCAAACATGTTTCCTGTTTCACAATGATAAAAATAAAACTCCTACAAGGCTATACAGCCATAAAATTTGGGTTTAAGCATCTAGTCTAATGTATAAATCTGCCTTCACATAGCAATTGCCTGTCGAGTCACAACGGAGAGGCAGACCTTCCCAAGTTTCCTATGTAGCACTGTTTACAAGGCAGTCCTGTACTTCTGGTTTACAGCCCTGCATAGATGCTGTTACAGTTATACTTAGATCTTTTTTTGGTATAATGGAATTTAATGAGAAGGAAAGTGTGCTTTCAGTTTGCATTTCAGAAGGATTTATGGTTAAACTTAGGATATGTAAAACCACATTTTCCCAAAAATAAGCAAAGGACTCATTCACAGAAAGAACAAAATGTCCCACCTGAATTGACAATGAAGGAATTCTTGTAAATTTTTTGAAGTATATCAAACATTAAAAAGTACATTTCTGAAGCCAACAAGTTTCCTACCTTTTGCTGAAGTCCACCTTAAGGTTGGTTACAACTCTGGTGTGTTGCTCATTTGCAAATCCCACTGCTGTGACTAAGAAAGGGTGGGGCTGCATCCCGAGACATCTGTAGACCAGAGGGGCTGGCAGGGACCTCAGAGCTTTCCATTGAAGTGAGTACTTGCAGCCTGGCTGCAGGAACACTTGACCTGAGGTAACTACTTCCACATATCAACACCTTGTCAGTGGAGATCTGAAAGACGCACAGGCTGTAGAGAAAAGGAAGTACCTGCTTTAGGAAGAGCTAAGAGCTCCCTGCCCCTTCTACCACCAAATCTTTAGTACTGAAGAGAGAAAAGAGAAGTTTATAATCATAAAGCAAATTTCAATTATGTTTCAATTATGTTTCAATTATGGCAGTGGTTGGCTTTGGTTATTGGTAACTATTATTATAATGAATTTCTTAAAATTTATTGTAATTAACTATATAATGAATTTCTGAAAATTCAGAACATGTATGATTATCTAATTTTAGAATAATTTATTTCCTTGCAGTCAGCGGTTCTAAGTGCACTGTTGTGGCACATACATTTATTATGATTCTTTGTTGGAGGTTCACAAGTAATTTGTGATGAAGAATAGTTTTCGGCTGGGCGCGGTGGCTCACGCCTGTAATCCCAGCACTTTGGGAGGCTGAGGCGGGTGGATCACAAGGTCAGGAGATTAAGACCATCCTGGCTAACACAGTGACACCCCGTCTCTACTAAAAAATACAAAAAATTAGCCGGGTGTGGTGGCGGGTGCTTGTAGTCCCAGCTATTTGGGAGGCTGAGGCAGGAGAATGAAGTGACCTGTGAAGCAGAGCTTGCAGTGAGCCGAGATCACACCACGGCACTCCAGCCTGGGCAATGGAGTGAGACTCTGTCTCAAAAAAAAAAAAAAAAAAAAAAGGAATAGTTTTCAACTGATTTACTCAAAAATAAATGGGAGCAGAGGAGTCAAGGTTATTCCTACAATGATTTCATTCTCACTCACTGATATTCCCTTTTGCATTCTTGAGTGAATAAAAAAAGACTGGAGGTATCGCTGATGTCCTGAGGATTGCACACATCCTGAAATGTCCACGGAACTATGTCCCACGTGTGAACATCATTTGCCATGTGTTTTGTCATAGGAACAAGAGCCAAATGCTGAAATCCATTGCTTTAGGATTTGAGTTGGTAATATGTTTTATTTGTCCATACTTAGTCTCATTATAATCAATATACAATACAGAAAAAATTATGATCATGTTAATTATCTAATAATAGTGATAGAGGAGGCATCAAAAGATTGTCGAGTTGCTCTTTCTGTGGGTTGGGTCGTACTAAACATGCCCAGAATAGTCAGCAATGATGCACTCTCTGATCATTTCCATTTAGATTCAGAAAATAAAACGCTAGAAAGTGCTATGATGATTAGGTTGAATTTATAACAGAACCTAAAGTATGAAAACTGTGCATGGGGTCTTAAGAAACAGCTGCTGTATGAAAGCTGTGTTATAAACGGAGCTATTTTTTTTTTTTTTTTGAGACAGAGTTTCACTCTGTCACCCATGCTGGAGTGCAAATGGGTGATCTTGACTCAACGCAACCTCCACCACCCAGGTTCAAGCAATTCTCCTGCCTCAGCCTCCTGAGTAGCTGGGATTACAGGTGTCCACCACCACGCCCAGCTAATTTTTTGTACTTTTAGTAGAGACGGGGTTCCACCATGTTGGCCAGGCTGATCTTGAACCACTGACCGCAGGTGATCCGCCTACTTTGGCCTCCCAAAGTGCTGAGATTACAGGTGTGAGCCACAGTGCCCGGCCAGGAAGCTGCTGCTTATTAAAATAAGCTCAAAATTGTTTTGGGAATAAGCAGGCCTTAGTTTGCTTGCATTTGCTGAGGTTTAAAGTATTTCAATTTTAGGGGATGTATCTAATGCTTATAGAAATTATGAGCTGATATTATTTTATGTGTTTTTGAGTTTGTTTTATGTCCACCTTCTTTTCTAGAAAGTAAACTTCATGAAGACAAGGATGTCATGTTTATGTTCATATTGATAGCACCTGTAGTAATATAGCAGCACCTGTTATTCAACAGAAGGTCAACAAACATTTGTTGAATGAAGAAAAAAAAAACACCCTCTGCTTTTCCCCAGAAAAAGTCAGCAACACATTTCCGCCATCTCATCCACTGCCTTGTAGCTTTTTCCAGGTCTTAACTTTTACAGAGCCATTCACAAGAGATCCACAGATACAAGGCATTGCTTTTCATTTCTTTAGAGAAAAAAAAAAAAAAGAAAAGAAAAATCTGATACAACTTCACTAGCCAACGTGAAGTTTCTGGTTTCTTGAATTATTTGGCAAAGGGAAAGCACAGGTTGAACTGTTTAGAAAAGATAATGGATTCTTTCTTGAATTTGGAGGACCGGAGCCTTTACACATGGTTTCAAAGTTGATTGAGCACTTTAAGTCCAATGAAGACAGATTCTGCAAACGCAAAGAAACCCTAGCTGATGGGAGCCCCAAGTGTGAACACATCACACCACAACCATGTGGAAACAATAGCCTGTATGGGCAACAAAGGTTTCTGTTTAATGAGAGAAGTGCCATTGTTCTTGAAAGTCTAATTTTGTAAACATCTTACAGTGCTGACTCATCAGTCCTGAAAATCCAGTAATAAATCACCACTGTGATTTAGCACCGATGCTAGAATTCACATCACGAAGCGTGCTACAGCATCAGCTGAAACTCAAACAGGTCGCTGAAAGGTGCATTTCATCAGCAAGCAATTTAATTCATATCAAAGGAATTCTACCCCAAATGAGTGGCAACTGGTTACTTTTGAAAGCTGTTAACTGTTGGGGGAAATGAGTTGTGTTAGTCCTCCATAAAAAGGTAATAATCTATAATCCTGGATGCTTTAAAAGTCGTTTCCTCGAACTCCACAGCAAACAATATAAAATAACAACCCAATATCTTTGCATCTTAATCATGTTTGGTAACGAAGCCCTTTAGATAATTGGCACTGCTTCTGTAGTAGGCCAAACTTTCTTTCAAGTTACAAATGCTCACAAAAGGTTTACATTATAAGGGACTGCTTTGGAGATGGGCAGATTTAGTTTGGAAGTACAAAGTGAACATGCAAATTGCCTTATCTTGTGGGATTCACAAACAACCATCATTCAGATTGATTTAATACATGGCTTTTTATCTTTAAAAGTGTTAATTAGAAAATAGGGACAGTTCTCTGAACACTTAAGAGTAATAAATAGATCAAAACAGCATCCATGCTTCTGTGATGGAACTTCTGAAGGCTTTGTAAAGGGATTAATACAATTGTCAAAAAGACCACAGTATACATATTTAACAGTGCCACCAAGCTACAATTACATTTTTTAGGACTTTATTGCTAAGTTTCTTAATACTTGCTATACTCAGAAAACTGATATTTTGTACAACTTTTGTTCCATACTTTGAAGTTATCAATTTTCCCACATTGGACCTCTAAACACATTTTTCCAGAGAACATTCTAAAATGGCAAGCTAATATAGGAAGTTATTCAGGGAAGAATGGATTATAGAAGTTCACTAAGTGGATTACTAAGAGAAAAATAATTGTGATTCATGCATCTTCTTTTGAATGAAAAATATCAACTGTTTTCTGACAATTTGCCTCCACTTTGAAATTTATCTATAATATGAGAAAGTGCTTGAAGGGTTAAATCCTGGCTCTGCCACTGACCACCTCAGTGACTGATGGCATGACGGTTTGACTGTGTTCCCACCCAGATCTCAACTTCAATTGTATTTCCCAGAATTTCCAGGTGTTGTGGGAGCGACCCAGGGGAAGGTAATTGAATCATGGGGGTGGGGGGCTGGTCTTTTCCGTGCTGTTCTCGTGACAGTAAATAAGTTTCAGGAGATCTGATGATGTATCAGGGGTTTCCACTTCTGCTGCTTCTTCATTTTTCTCTTGCCATCACCGTGTAAGCAGTGCCATTTGCCTCCCACCAAGCTTCTGAGGCCTCCCCAGCCATGTGGAACTGTAAGTCCAATTAAACCCCTTTTTCTTCCCAGTCTCAGGTATGTCTTTATCAGCAGCATGAAAACAAACTAATACAGTGACCTTAGGTAAGTGACATTACATCTCTGAGCTTCAGTTTATCTGTAAGATGTGCAAAACCATAGTTTCATAGGGTCTTATAGTGGAGATTAATAAGATTGTGTTGAACAGTGCCTGGCACTTGAGTAAGCAGTCTGTAAGTTATGATAATTGAGGCAATTGCTCGTGAATCTTGATGGTGATTTTCACTAGGCCTAGTTCTATGGTTAGCCTAACATCCTCACTATAAATACTTGTGAAATGCCTCTATAACTTTACAAGGAAGACAAAAACACCCAGTGCAGGGTTCAGAACCTTAGCTTCCGAGTCTCTAGTGACCTTAACTTCCCCTGCTCTTCAGCCAGTAGTACGATTCAGAGGGCCAAGCCATCCTTTGAGCCATTTCCTTTCCAGGGTCTCTAGTTGTGTTTGTTTTATTACTACTTCTTCTTTATTCAATGTCTCCATTTAACTAATAAGATATATAGGTGGCAAAATAGTAAACAAATATCAAAATATAATGACTTTGTCTCTCCCCACCCCCAAATCCTTCTTTGCCAGAAAACGTAGCATTTTGTCTCTCATTCTAGAAATTTTCTTTGCTTCTTGCTTTTAGTTTTTCTCTCTTCTAAAAAAATCTTTTCCTATATGACTCCTTTCAATTCTTTAAGCTTTGTGTTTCATTTCTTTGACCACATGGTCCAAAGCTCCTGCTTCACCCAATTCCTTTTGACCTAGAACCACATTCCCCAGGCCTTTGGCCCTGGGGCTGTCACCCTCTCTGTTCTTAAATGTCACTTCAGTTTTTCTTCTCTGCCTATCTGGTCAGTCCTTCAGTCACCCACCTGTCTGCCCTCCAGAAACACGTTCACTTCTTCCTCTTCCTCCATGCTATGAATTCTTTTCATTAACTGCTTGTCTATGCTCACTTCAAGACAGTGGTAGTAGAAGGGCAAGTTACAAAACTCTAATCTTGGAAATCAGTATGAATTTCTATTATTTCCTATCGGCTTTGTTTTCCTCTTTTTTGTCTCAACTACCATTAGCTCGTGTGAGCACACTGGTAGGTCCGGCAATATAGGAAATGGCAATATACATGCATTTTCTTATTGAATGTGTTCATTATTCCTTTATTTATGAAAATAATGAGGGAACCATTACTCCCATTTTACAGATGAGGAAACATGTCAGGAGAGATTAAGTAGTTTGTCTAAGGCCTCATAACTTAGACACTTGTGTGAGCAACTGAGCAAGCATTCAGAAATGGCCTGGCTAAGATTTCAGCCACTGTGCCCTGCACTCTCTCATGGCCTTTCTGTTCTCTGCCATCTCTTCAGCTGATTCTCATCTGATTCTAGTAGTCCAGGGGACACCCTCCACCACCAGCCATAGCCATCACCAGGTTATGCTGCTTCCTAACTTAGAACACTGAAGCTGCTCACATCTTCCTTTCCAATCACCTTTCTTCCCTTCCACACATCTGTGATCTACCTGTTTGTAATTAGTTATAAGCCAGAAGATCTAGGCCATCTCCCTTATTCCTGAGCAAACAGAGACCCAGAGAGAAGCACTTGTCCAGGCTTCCATGGTGGAGTAGAAGCTAAATGAGGACTAAAACACAGGCCTTGGATCCTCTGTCTCATGCTCTTACTGCCCAGGGCTGCTTCCTAGAGGCTGTACTTTCAAATGGAACTTTTGGCCAACATATCCTTTGTGTACCCCTTTACCCTTCTCCTCCTTCTATCTTGCAGTCCTGTAGTTTAATGAATGATTCCTTTTTCCATTGGTTCCTTCTCTCTGTTTACAGAAGTTTTTTTTTTTTTTTTTGTGATGGGTTTCACTCTTGTCACCCAGGCTGGAGTGCAATGGTGCAATCTCGACTCACTGCAGCTTCCACCTCCTCAGTTCAAACAGTTCTCCTGCCTCAGCCTCCTGAGTAGCTGGGATTACAGGCGGGTACCACCATGCCTGGTTAATTTTTTGTACTTTTTTTTTTTTTTTTTTAGTAGATATGGGGTTTCGCCATGTGGGCCAGGCTGGTATCGAACTCCTGGCCTCAGGAGACCCACCTGCTTATGCCTCCCAAAGTGCTGGATTAAAGGGGAGAGCCACCCCACCAGCCTGCTTATAGAAGTTTTTATTTTCATTACCAAGAGATAAAAACAGAAAACTCTCTCTGGACTTTGCTAATTTTCTGCCTCTTTCTCCCTCTCTCAGTGCAAAATTTCATCAGTTGTTTCCACGCACTACTTTTTTTTTTTTTTTTTTTTTGAGATGGAGTCTCGCTGTGTCACCCAGGCTGGAGTGCAGTGGCATGATTTCAGGTTAAAATGATTTTTCTGCCTCAGCCTCCTGAGTAGCTGGGACTACAGGTGTGTGCCACCGTGCCTAGCTTTGTATTTTTAATAGAGACTGGGTTTCACCATATTGGCCAGGCTGGTCTTGAACTCCTGACCTCATGATCCACCTGTCTTGGCCTCCCAAAATGCTGGGATTACAGGCGTGAGCCACTGTGCCCGGCCTCCATGCACTGCATTCTTTTTCACTCACTCATTCCTTCACGTCTCGCAATTTGACTTTCACACCAGCTCCCATATATCCTAGTTGAAACTCATTCTTGAAGATACAGTCTCTTTGTCAAATTCAGTCTCTGCATTCAAAAAGTCTTCATAGCTGCAGCTGCTAGGAGCCCCTGCAGGTTTAAACTCAGATTCCTAACCTTAGGCAAAAATTTTTGGGTCTCTAGCCCCATGCTCTGAGACTATACGACCAGTTATCCATGTTGTTCTTTTTGCCTTGACTTTCTTCCAAATTCTAATATTGTCCAATTTCTGCCTCCCAGTTTTACTTGTACTGGAATCTATGTTTTGGAATCTGCCTAGAATCCCATATCATCAGTTTCCTGGGGCATCGCCACTGTCAGTAGAAAGCAGAATCCCACCCCTGCGTTCCAGCCTGGTGACTGAGATTCTCCTAACCCCTGGTTGATGAATAACTGGCATGTGCCTCCACTAGCTCTACCTTTTTGAGTCTCTCATTATCTCTTGCTCTTGGATTCTCCAGCAGGACACTTAATTCTGAAGAGAGCCAGCTACATCTCTGAACCACACCAATGTTCTGTTGCTGCAGTAAACTTCCTCCCAGCAAATACGTTTGTCCTCCTAGTGCTAGGGAGAGGTCAAATTCCAGATCCCAGTTTCTTCTAGAGGACTCATGCTAATGTGTTTAACTGGTCCATGCTTGGGCCTATCACGAGCTTTATCAATTGCAGACTCTATAAGCATTAAATGCTGCTGCTACTCCTACACTCTGCCCCAACCCATCTTCTCTCCTTCATTGCCTTGAATGACAACCCAATGTAAGTTCTCTTCCTGCCTTCCTGGTGGATGTCTTATTGCTTTGGCTGGTTATTCTTAATATTCTCTCTTCTCTTTTTACTTTCTCTCATTTGGAATTCTTGTTTATTCCTGTAACTTATCTAGATACTTCATATGTCCGGTACCACTAATGTCAATATGACTGCCAAGGGTTACACACACATTTATGACTTTCTATACTCTGGAGGTTTTTTAAATAGATGTCCAAGAGATACATGCATATTAATTCACCTGATCAAACCACCATTTTCCAGCGCCATAAAAAACCAGTTTCTCTTGCTATTTTCTCCCTACTATTATAAAAAACTACCATTTTTTTAGTTAAAATTTTGTGGTCATGATTGATTTACTTTGCTGCTTTCTATATCTAATCAGTTACCACATCCAGTCAATTCCTTTCCATTGTCAATTTTATCTTGGCTTTCCTTTTTTAAACTCTAGCCTCCACTATTCTGATTAAAGACTTCATACTCTCTTAGTTGAAAACCACATTTGCTTGCATGGCTTCTCCTGGCTCCAAGTTCTTCCTGTAGCTGCTTTGACTCCATCTTCCATGTCACCATTGGACCAACCTTTCTAGGGTGTGGTTCTAATTCATGAGATGATATCTGCAAGAATTACTTTATAATACCTGGTTGCTATATGGATATTAGTTGTTCATCTTATTCTGTCACTGCCCTGGTCAAGTATCTTTAAGTTCTCCCCAGTGTCTACTGAATAAAGACAAAATGTCACTGTCTAGCTTCTAAGATCCTCTGTAATGTTTTCTAAGTTTGCCTTTCTAGATTTATTTTCTACTAATCCCAATGGATTACATTCTGTCCAGCTTGAAAGCCTTGCCATGTGTCTGACACATTCAATTTCTTTGGTGACTTGAACTCGGGTTCATGCCATTCTACCCTTCCCCCACCCTAGACTATCTCTGCCCCAGTGAGAGGGAAATAAGCTGAACAAATATCTAGCATTCTTTGGTAGAGGATGGTTATCAGTAATTAAATTTTTAGGTTCAGCATTGGTCCATCTATTAGTTTTGCACTGCTTTTTTGGGTCACATTTGAACATTAAGTTAAAATCCTTCATCCACATGAATATCTTCAGAAGATGAAAAGTAATACTATTGATCATGTAGCAAAGATAAAGGAGTTGGAGGGTTTCATTGATGACATACTAAATTTAAGCCAAGAGCATAAAGTAGCAATTAAAAAGCTAGAAAGATCTTAGGCTGCATAGATTGAAATTATCTTGTGAGAAATTACAATGCCTTGGCTCTTAGTATGGCTTGGACTATGCCAGGATATTATGTCTGGGTACCCATTTGAAGAGAAGCATGGCAGAATGAAGTCTGCACAGAAAAGGATGGCCAGGATGGTGAAATACAGAAATTATTTTATGAGTTAAATGAGAGAAGGAACCAGGATGATTTAACCTGTACAGGAGATGATTAGAGAAATAAATGCCATCTTTATATGTATGTAAGGCTATTATAAAGAAAAGGCATATGTTTGTTCAGTCAACAAATAGAAGTAGGACAATTAGAACTATTTGTGAATCAATATTATAAAAACTTTCTCGCAAGACCTCTCCCTCCTTCAGAGGACAGTAAATAGAGTCTGAGTGACCAAGATTGCTTTAGAAGGATTTCCTATAGCAGGAGGTTAGACACAAACAACTCTTTAAAATTTAAGATTCTGAAACGGGGAGAGGAAAAAAATCCTCTGAGAAGTCATTGGAATAACTTTACGTTAAAAAGGTATGGACTAAGTTAGAGGTCCTGGCAATGAAAAGACAGCCCCAATCCTTCAAAAAATTGTGAATTGTGAGAAATGTCAATGAAATTCGTATTTGGGTGACTTGGCAAAAATCATTTGCATGGAAAGTTCACGGTGGAAAGAGGACATGACCACAGAAACTTTGGACTGGGATGAGCTGTCTTGGAGTAAACCGCAATTCACCTGGAAAAGTGGTGAAAATATTACAGGCATGGAAATTCTGTAGCTATGGGAGAAAAGTCATGGTCATCATCAATTCCCAGGAGACCATTTCCAAGCATCTAAAACAGACACAGCCCCATGCCCACCACTTGGCCTCGAAGTTCACCTGATGGACTTGATACCTATAGTCTCTTCCCTTATCTCTCAGCTACCTCTCTCTGCATCTGCATTCTATTTTCCTTGCACGGTGTTCTGGCTAAACTTGTGGGTGCCAAGCCATCTCTAGGAGCTGTCTGTCTCTGGCTTTCCATTTGTCTTCAGGTTGTCAATTGCAATTGTGAACACAGTTGAGTTTTATTTCTCACAGCTGCGCTACCAGTGGCATAAACTGGCGTTCAATGATTCGCTAGTCCCCCCCACCCTGCTTATTTTTCAGTCTCACATCCTAGCTGCTACATTCTTTCACCACCTGTTTTGGCTACAGATCATACTCAGTTTTTTTATTCCAGACTGACATGTATGGCCTTGATGCAACTTTACTAGTATCAATGGAAAGAAAAAGATTACCTATAATCTTCTCATAAATCATAGAAAAAGTATAAAAAGCATGAGCAAGTGTAATTTATCACCCTGAGAAGTGGGCATGTAATTACTTGCAAGGCTGCTTTTAGTTTATAGCATAGTTTTCTATTTCTATCCTTAAACATTTTGCCTGCATCAAAGTTCTGGAGAATTTAGCACATTTGCAAATGCCTGGTGCTGATGCTACTTCTGCAAAATCATGTGCACATCATTTCAATGGCATTGCAACTATCTCCAGCAGAGCTAGAGGGGTCTACTAGAACTCCTACTCCAGATCTCCTTGACTAGTATCTTGGCATTGAAGTTTAGTTGTTCAATAAATTACAGTTCAAGGTGAAGTATACTAACAGATAGTGTTTACTTAAATTAAAAACCCAAATAACTTACAGAATTAGATGTGTAATTTTTGGTGTTGCTATTGCTGGAGTACTTGTACTACTTTCATCAGATTATATCTATTCATGTGTTTAGGGCAAACAAACACAAAATAAATTTGATTATTTTTCAATTTTTTTGATTTATTTCTGAATTTCAAAATTCATCTTTATCTCTCCACACCTAAGGCCATTTATCATTTCCTTATCCAGAAAAATTTTCTTTAAAAGTTTAGGCACTTTGAGGATTGAACACTGGAAACTATAGAGCATGCTCTTCTCATCAAGGCATTTCGACTTCATGAAAACATCCACTCAAAGTAGGGCAGGCTCTTACTTGGGAGGCTTTCTCAGCTGAGCCGTTCTGGGCATGACCCAACATGGCCCCTGATTCTGACTCTATTTATGGTCCATGAGGAATCGCAACCACCTCTCTCAGAAAGGAGCTCCCTGGTTTCGGGTGGGCCCGTTGTCTTCATTGCTGGTTGACTCAGTGGACGTCCTTATGCACAAATCAGCCTAGTGCTAGTTATCATGCAGGGAACTGCGGACAGAATAATTTCAGCAAAAATTGGGCACGGCAAATAAATTAAACACCATCATTTGCATAGTGGTTGGATTTTAGTTATCTGCATTAATGGGTGTTAGTATTTTGCTTCTACTAAAAACTGTTCCTTTTAGAGCTAGCATTAATCTTCTGTCAAAGAGTTATAAACAAGGAAACGGTTTTTATGGAAGTGAATTTCAAGAGATCTTAAAAGCTGTTGAGTGTCCCTAGCCCATCTTTTTCATACCTGTTCAACTTATTAATATCTTTCTTCCATCTTATCTTGAGGATGGAGCAAATGATCCATTAGCTAAATTTAGCATACTAGCCCAAACAGATCTGCATTTTCTTTCTAACCCTGCCCTGTGACTCACTCTATTAACTGAGGGAACTAATTAAGCACTTTGTTGCAAAAGTGTCCCCCTCCCGTTCAGCTCCTGCAGGGTTCTTGGCTGCAGTTGGAATAAAAGTGAATGAAGATGGTGATAATGTCAACCAAGTTGCTACACATACAAAATTTGTAAATAAACTTTGTCAAGCACCTACCTCATCTAAGGTCATGGTCTAGACCCTGTGGTAACATGCAGTCCTACACTATGATGCCTGCTGTCACCAGTGATGGAGAGAACAAATGGAAATTCTAGAGTAAAGAAATTATCCTCCGAATGGTTCATTGGCATCACATTCCCTCTAAACAGATATACTGCAGTGAAGATCTGGGTCACTTTTCTGTAGGTTTGAAGTTTACTGAAGGTCTTAGATCAGCCCTATTCTCCTCAAATGACACTGCACTCTGTTCAGTGTTGCTTTGGATCAGACCTTGTGAAAGGGGGTGGGCTCTGGACCTCTGGCAAGCTACTGGCATGCTCCTTCTGTGTTATGTGCAACATTGCATATAATATGTCCCTGTTAGGCAAATGTGCTGCAGTTGAAAACAAGGTTGGGACATCAGTGTTCCTCAGGGTTGGGGATAACCTTTCATGTACTTCCTCAAGACACAGTATTACCGGACACATTTGATTTACACAGAAACTAAATTTTAAACTCTCTAAGATACAGACACTTATGTATTGCTTGCATTTTATTTTCTGAATTCCTTCATTCTAAATCCTGAACAATATTGCCTTTGTTATATAATCATACAGCTGTAGTCTTTTCTTGAAAATATGCTAAGTTCATTTCTATCATAGAAAAAAATGTAGACATTTGGATTCCCTCTTTGCCTTGTATTATAGGATGTGAAAGACTAGTAAAATGCTAATAATATTTTACTAGGAGAATATGGCACCTTTTATGACTTAACTACATTTAGGTGACATCATGGCTTCACATGACAACATGAGTTAAGATGAAATACACTCACTAAAAACCAAATGCCGTCATGTCATGGGTAACCTGTGATCTCTTGCTTTGGAATGTGAAGCCTTGCAGAGCATGCCAGGGTCCATGTGCTATCTGTTATTAATCATAAGAATAAATTCTACCCCATTCCTTAGGTTGTTCTTTCATATCACCAGTTAACAACTCAACACAATCTTTAGTAATAGAAAAAGAGAAATCTTGTACATTCCACTGATTTGAATAATTGCTTGGAAACTTGATAATGTGTTAGCATTCATTTGCTGAAAAGTGGGCCAATGATGGTAAAATGATTTCATTTTAAAATGGGTATGTGCGGCAGAGCGTGGTGGCTCACACCTGTAATCCCAGCACTTTGGGAGGCCAACTCAGACGGATCATGAGGTTAGGAGTTCGAGACCAGCCGGGCCAATATGGTGAAACCCCATCTCCACTAAAAATACAAAAATTAGCTGGGCATGGTGGCATGTGCTTGTAGTCCCAACTACTCAGGAGGCTGAGGCAGAAGAATTGCTTGAACCTGGGAGGCGGAGGTTGTAGTGAGCTGAGATCACACCACAGAACTACAGCCTGGGTGACAGAGTGAGACTCCATCTCAAAAAAAAAAAGTTATGTGCCTATTTGTCTGTATCTGCAGCTGGTTAACTCCTTGGTTAGAACACTTGGTTTAATGAAACCCATATTAGGTGCTTGTCCTCATGGGGCCCTGTCAACATCTCTTTTATGGGTCATGAGTTTCATATCTGACCCCAACCTGCTGCCACACACATGTTCACTACTGGCCAATAAGGCGATGTGACTAGAGATCAAGCATTGCTTAAAGCAAAAGCATCACCACATTGAGGAAAACAATTCATAGCACATAATCCATGGAGGGCGGTTCTGTAACATCACCTCAAGGACTGTATCTGTGGTTGTGCAAAATGAACATGTCTGGATGTAAAGACATGCACACCAGAGACAGTTACTAATCATGTCACTGATGGAGATTCATCTGGGGAAAGACCATTATGAAAAAGCAGTTTGTATCAAAGATGAGTTTAAAGACAGCTGTAGATTTATTATTTTAAAAACCCTGGATGAGGGTATTGGATTCGATAAACTTTAAAGTCCTTCCAGCTCTAAGTCCTTCCAGCTCCCTACAGTCTCCAAGTGCATTGATTAACATACATAATGTAAAACAATGTAGTTTTGTAAAGCAAAATTGGCAGGAAGAGAATATTCTCTCAAGAAAAAATACTTTTCTGTGAGTCTTCCCTTCAAGCTACCAAAAAAAGGTGATCAAGTAGAGCTTAAAAATAATTTCTGGGCTTAAACTTAAAATTCTTTTATCTGGAACAGATTATTTCATTCCACAATTAGAAATGAGATCCAAAATGCAAATATTACTCAGAGAGATAGCACATTGCCTCATATTCACACTATGGTGTTAACAACTGCTATAAGAGCCATTTTACAGAGTAAGTTTGAGAGGGGGAAGCATACCTTATTCAAATATATGAAGATGATTTTACAAATTGTATCCTATTTTATTCCAGTCCCAATTCTGCCAACCCTTCTGGGTATGTTACAGTTTTAAAGACAGTGCTTCAAAATCTGAAGAGGGAAAAAAGTGGAAACAGCTTAAATGAGAATATCACTCCTAGGCTTTCACCAAATACATTTTCATAGTTTTCCAGTTTGTTATATCTTCTTGAGAAGGAGCGAAAATTCTTGGAATTAAATGTACAATAAAATACCACGTATATACTAGTTCTTTAAGGCTTTGTATCTCTATTTTTTTTTCTAAGCTTTCTTAGTTTAGATCAAGTCTGTCTTGCATCCGAATTTGGCGAGCCACGCTATTTACTGTCCTATTGACCAGAAGGAAATCTGTCTAATACTTGAAGCTCTATTCCATTTGAAGATCTGTTCAGTCACGTAAAAGTGCTGTTTTGATAGTAATAAAGCAAAGTTACATGGGAGAAACATAGCTTTGTAAATGAACTGAATTTTGAAGCTGCAGGATTGCTGATCCTCATTGTCCCTGTACATGGAAAAAGGGACTTGGGGCTCCAAATGTGGTGAGGGATTGCAGGTTGGATATATGAATTCTGTATTCTTGATGTAAGAGTTTAAAAAGGGTTACAAACAGACGCCATTGAATGTTTGTCCTGGAGAAGCTTTTCTATGAGTTTGGCTGCTCTGTCCTTGTGGGATCATGCAGACGCAGACCTCACCAATGAGACAGCTATGGACACATGAACCTCCTGAAATCATTTGAGGGAATCACAGGGAAAGAATGAGTCTAGGTGTTTTACAAAGAAAATTTTCTATGCCTCAGCTGTAAAATGATTCGTTACCTGACCTATACTGTCCAAGAGATGTCAGGGTACTTGAACAGAAATGGAGCAAAAAGCCACCTGCCTGGCTCACTCACCTCCACTGCTCTTTTATGGGAACAACTTGAGCCCTTTTCATCCATGAAGCTGAGACTGGAAAAAGCTGGCAGGCTCCATCACAGTGCCCTCTGCTCTTGCCTCAGTTTGGTGCCAGTGTTTCTAGTTCCCCATCCCAGGTTTGAGACTAGATGCCTGCCAAATCCCTTCTCTGGTGAGAACAGCCATGACTTTGGGCCCATGTAAAGGCCTTTTAGGTTTTAGGAACTCCTCAGTGAGATCATTTTGCTTAACTTTTGATTGTTAGGTGACCAGACCTTTGAAAAACTGATATTCTTTTCCCCTTATAAACTGGAAACTCCATTCATTTGGGTATGGTGTATTGGAAGACCAGGCTTTCATTCTTTTGAACTTTCCATATAATCAAAAGAACCTAATGAATTCAAGTTGCCTGTAACATTTTGTGTGTTTGAGTTGAAACCAAATTCCTAAACAACTATGTGAGCAATAATGAAATTCAGGCAGAAAGGTTCTATTTTCCTGTTGTTAGAAAAGAGATTTTATGGTGAACTCCTGGGTTCTACTCCCTGTGATTCAAGATGACATAACATTTAGCACTTACCAAATGCATGTTAGCACACAAATTTATGCCAAAGACCCTGAAGAAATGTAATACTGAATTGAGTTTGATCAGGAATACAACTTATGGAATTATATAAACTTGCATTCTAGCATGTTAAAAATGACACAGACATCTATAGATTGCAGTTTAATTGTGGAGATGAGAGCTCCCTCATGCTTCCATATGAGAATTTAGGTACAGTAAGCAGAACGTAATGTTTTCAGTTGGAATTTGGCCAGAAGCTGAGGATTAAAAACCTTAGTGTTATGAAAAGTTCCATGGGATGTTTAATGACTAGAAATAGCCAGAAGCTTATTTTTATGGCATCCCAAAATAGTACCTCTATCAGGATTAGTCCAGCCGGGTCATGCTGGGGCACAGTTTGGGCAATAGTTAAAAAAAAAAATTTATTGTATCATAAATGTAATTTCTAGTAGCTCTGAGTTGGAGATTTGTGTTTGAACACTACTTACCAACTTTTAGCAGCTTCTTTGGATGTAGCATCCCACTGGTACTCAATAAATGCAATAAGTAAAATGTTAGGTAGGCTTGAATGATTACAATGACAGTATAAGGAAGCAAGGACCATAGCTGCCTTTACAAGTAGGTGACTGAGATGGCTTCCTATGTGACGTGATTTCAAAGGCAAGGGAAGGACACAAAATATCACCTTGGTTTGCTTTGCTGGTGCCTGAAATTTCGGAAATGCTTTTTTTTTTTTTTTTTAAGATTAGCACTTAGCCTCCTATTTCAAAGCAAATCTACTTGAAAAAGTTAATACATAAAATTTAGTTGTCACTTAAGTCACAATATAACACGAGCTTTTCATATCCTATTCAAAAGTTTTGGTAGAACTGAAAGTAAAAGATGTTTGAGAATGAAACTACTGGGTGAGTGAACCACCAGGGGAGGAAAAGTTTGCAGCAAGGAAAGTATGAGGGCAGCAAAGACAAATTTCTCCAGCCTCACTTTTGTGGGCTGAACTGCGTCTTCTTGAAATTTGCATGTTTGAGCCCTATCCCCTAGTACCTCAGAATGTGACTATATTTGAAGACGGGGTCTTTGAAGAGGTAAGTAAGTAAAATCAAGTCATGAGGGTAGCTTCTACTTCATTTTTGTCCTTATAAGAAGTGGTGACTAAGACACAACACAGATTGAGGGATGACCACATGAGGACACAGGGAGAAGATGACCATCTGAGAGGCCTCAGGAGAAACCAACCCTGCTTACACTTTGACCTTGGATTTCCCAGTCTGCAGAACTGTGAGGAAATGAAATTCTGTTTAAGGGACCCAACCTGTGGTATTTCATTATGGTAGCCGTAGCAAACTAAAACACTCACTCTTTTTCAAAGGGAAGGTGTCAGGACTGCTAGTTAGATTGCTCAGCTTCTTTGAGGCAGAGGCTTTTATCTGAAGTAGTTCTTAGATCTTTCTAGCCCCAGGGAAAACCCCTATGGATCGGGTCCTTTACCTCAGGCTGATTTTGTCAGGCATGGTTTAAATTCAAAATATTATTTGGACATTCACTGGAAGAAAGGTGATGAGCAAAAATTAAGCTGGAAACACTAATTGTGGTGCTTCCTTTTAGTGAGATAGAGTCTGATCAAGTCAGTTTGAGAAAAGCCATGGGTGATTAGCCAATCCTCCATATCAAAAATGAGGATTGCCTATATTTTCACTTCTTAGAAACTATGGGCAATTTGCTATGATGTCCCTCTGTTAGGCACTTCTGATGTAGTAAATGAATTTTGGTAAGAGAATTTCAAAATGGGCTTTTGGAACTTGAATACTTTAGCATCAATAAGCAACAAAGGGCTTCTTGCATTAATATTTTAAAATGTAAATATAAAGTAACTGCGGTAACAGCAAGTTGGGGTATTCATGTTTAAAACCAGTATTGGTAATAACGAAACTGCAGACTTTGAACTCAACTGTTAAGGTGCTGCTGGTAGAACCCGGGAGTCTGGAGGGCAAGGATAATTTATAGTTGCCAAATCACTGAGAGAAAATTCCAACTATGTGGAAATGTAAATATTCAGTATTAGAAAGGATAATTAAGGATAGGCTAAATATTTACCCAGTTCTCCTCGTTTCAAATCACAAATAAGACTATTCTGGTTGGTTCAAGTTTTCTAAATAGAAGAAGGGATAGAAAAAAATGAGAGTGGGGGGAATGTCTTTCCTTTCCTAACCAAAATATCTCTCTTAACTCAGGCATGAAATATAGCCCCCATTCATTTTTTTAACCTTAAAATTTATTACACAATTATTTTGCCATACTAAACTGCTAATGAAATTTGTATGTGTTGCATCAAAAATATCAAAGATAGGCTAAATATGAATATGAAAAATATAATTTTAGCAGCAAATTAAATAGAACATAAATCACTTAGAGAAAATCTGCAGAAGGTTAGAAGTGTGCAGATATTTAAATGTTCAAGGACTTCTAATTGTTACTTTAAAAGAATCTCGTAGCAGGCTTACAAAGAAATAGCCATATTGGGGAAGAATTGTCATAGAGAAAGCTTTGTGTAAAGCTTTTTCTTTCAGGAGTTTTGTTTTTCCTGTGGTCATTTTCTCATGCGGATGTTTTCAAAGGGGATGCTATTCATGAGAAGGAAGTTTTAAATGAGATAATTCTGTCAGTCATGGTCCAGGCAGGAAAATAGAAGCCCCTCTAGGTTTTTCAAACAGAGGCAATTCAGTACAGGGAGTTGGTTACACATATGACAGAAGTGTTAATGAAGTGATGGTGAGGCAACCCGGCAATTAGAAACAATAGGAAGCTGTAGGCCAGTTGCGGTGGCTCACTCCTGTAATCCCAGCACTTTGAGGGGCCGGGGTGGGTGGATCAGCTGAGGTCGGCAGATCGAGACCAGCCTGACCAACATGGAGAAATCCCGTCTTTACTAAAAATACAAAATTAGCTGAGCGTGGTGGTGCGTGCCTGTAATCCCAGCTACTTGGGGGAGCTGAGGCAGGAGAATCTGTTAAACCTGGAAGGCAGAGGTTGCAGTGAGCTGAGATCGTGCCATTACACTCCGGCCAGGACAAGAGTGAAACTCTGTCTCAAAAAAAAGAGTCGTAACCACCCCCACAGGGGGAAATGAGGTCAGAAATATCACCCTTGGGGAGCTAGAACCATGGTGGAACTTTCCTGCAGGAGCTGTGACCACTGAGGGAGGAGTTCCTTTAATGAGAGCCAGAATTATAGTGAAGATAGTCATTGCCAGAGGCGCAGATCAAAAAGCAGAGAAAGAGCAGGAAAAAATAGCCAGAATCATCTCTATTTTTCTTCTTTCAGAATTCTGCCAGTACCTCCTCTTGATTAAACCAAAATTCAGTTGGCAAGGGACCCTGGGAAATGTGGTTCCCAGAGATAGAGCAGAGCCGGTAAAGGGAGTATCATGGATCAAGAGCAAATAACTTGCACACAGAAAAGGAAACTGCTTTTATTAGTCTGTGTTTCTCTTTATTTAGTTTGATCTTATTCCCTCAAGGTCATGGTACACTGAAAGTCACTTTGGGACCTTACAAAAAGTGTGAATTTTCAAACAATGCTTTTCTCTGGGTATTTATGATACAATTAAAGTCCCCCCGGGCCACAGCACTGAAAATCCATTATACAAAAACGTGGTAACTGAGAGGGGAGAAGCAGAGACCAAGGAAACCAAAATGGTATCTGTGGCTCACATTTGAAGTTTCAGACCCATACTCTGAACTTTCTTCAGAATATCAGCTCCCAACTTGTTACATGACATTTCAACTTTAGCAATTTCATACTAATGAACTCCTTTATTTCTGCCTGTCTCATTAGGACACTCCATGCTTTCCAGAAACACAAGTGAAGTTTGATAGAGATAAAACCATTCCGCTGGTGCTGCTATGATCAAGAAGCTACAATCAATCTTGTTTTCTTCAAGCGTGTCATAAAAAGACCCTTTTCCTTCTGATTAGCATTCTTGAACACAGTACAAGCTGATGACTTGCTTGAAGTCATTCACTGTAGGGATACAGCACCTACTGCACGTGATAAAACGACATAAGGCATATGAACTGCTCATTACAATCTAATTAGTTTGGGCTTTTCATTTCATTTTATGTCCTGAATTGAACCTGATTCAATATGATTCTGCACTGGAGTTCATCATATCTTCTCCCTGGCATGCACGTTCATGGTGACTGCTTGCTAGATTCCATGGTTATAGAAATGGTTTTTCTTTTTTTCAGGGACTGGTTAGATAGAAGGTCATTAATAAAACATCGGAAGCCTTTGCTATTATTTTTTTCCTCTGAGATTTTGATTTGACTTAGCACACAGCACAGTTTTTAAAGTATTTCAAGAAGGTTTGGCTATTACAACGAACTGACTTACCTGACTTGTAAGCTCACTCCCTTATAATGAGATAAAATAGTCTTAGCCTTTGCGGTGCATTCCAGAGACAAATGAGGAAAACCTGGGTTACTTTTGCTAGCAGACTTGATTGTACTTAAGACTTCTTGAGAGCAAGATGTCTTCCATCTTGGGATCGTTTCCAATAACATCTTTCTGTGTCTTCAATGAGTAGGTAGACGAGGTAGACGATGTACACATTGATTTATTGAATCTCAAAGTTTTTAGAGGTTGTAGGAAAAAGATCTGGCATTCTTTTTTTTTTTTTTTTTTTTTTTCCCCCTTGAGACGGAGTCTCTCTCGCTCTGTCGCCCATGCCTGGAGTGCAGTGGTGCGATCTCAGCTTACTGCAAGCTCCTCCCAGGTTCACACCATTCTCCTGCCTCGGCCTCCTGAGTAGCTGGGACTACGGGCGCCCACCACCACACCCGGCTAATTTTTTTGTATTTTTAGTAGAGCCGTTAGCCAGGATGGTCTCAATCTCCTGACTTTGTGATCTGCCTGCCTCGGCCTCCCAACGTGCTGGGATTACAGGCGTGAGTCACCACGCCTGGCCGACTGGCATTCTTTTAAAAGACGTACACACTGTGTTCTCTGTGTCTTCCTTTTTGGCATGATGGGGATGCAGACGTCTGCTTCTTTTACATCTTCATAGGAAGGTTATAGATCCAGACCAGATAGTCATTTTTTAAAAATTGAGAAACCATTGAAAATGGATCTTGTTGATATAAAATACTCATAAGCACATTTTGGTTGTGACTCACTGGAGCTTTACAAATTTGTTGTATCATCTGGAAAGCAAAGAATGCTTTGTATTAACCTTACAAAATACCGTAAGGCTGTGCCAAAACATTGCCCCTTAGTTCCATGCTGTGGGGCTGCCCTGTAGGTGAGGCCATCTCATAGTCGCCGGAATACTCGCAGTGTATTCTCATAGTGAGGGTTTCTAGAACTCGATTAACAAAACTTTGGATAATAATAGATTTTTTTCCACATTACTATGTTCCCCTGCCAATAATAATAGAAACAATCACACATATTCAGTGCCTTTGTTGAGGGGATATATTTAGATGATAGATCTAAAATGTCTAGAATTGTGTCTTTTAAAAAAATATGTTGACCATGTTGGTTTCCTTTTCCCCTCTCTGCTCTGAAGCATCTAATTTAATCAGATTCCTACCCTAAATAACATCATGAAACTCCATGTGGCTCAGTTGATCTAATTGCTAGATCAACCATGCTCTGCCCCAAAATATTTCTTCCATGATAGAGGGTTTTGTTCAATTCAGTTTTGATTTCCTAACTGATGATTACCATGTATGTTACCAATAACTGAGCTTTACTGTGAATTGAATATTTTAAATGTATGGCATAAACTTTTTTCCCCTTCCTAAACTGGTAGAAATGGTAACATTTTATAATATTCACTGACCTACTTGCTAGAGGAACTTAGTATCTGTTTTACTAAAGTTTTATATCCTAACTGGTTGTTCTTTATTTCCGCAATAATTTGTTGAAAGCTTGTGGTATGATGGTACGTAACCTTTAATTCAGCTATTGTTAGCACTTTTGTATGTCAGAGAGAGGTTCTGAAATTTTCAGTAGGCCACGGACTCTTAATAGAGAATCTTAATTGTTCCCTTAGTGCTCAAGAGCCATCATGACATCTGAGTTATATACATCTCTTATGTATAACCTTCAGCTCTACGTTGAAGTGAGGCATTTGTCCCCCACTTCATACAAGAAGAGGAAGTAGGTTTTTTTTTTTTTACTTTTTTTTTTTTACTTACATTGTCGAGGATTCTTAAGGGATTGGTCTTGGTTAATTAGCAATTAGTAAAATGAGTATCAAGCTCCTGATAAAATATTGCTCGGAAAATTGGGAAACAGAAGGTTACCCAAGCCACTAACCCAATCTTTGGGGAAGAGGAGGAGGTAGAAAGGGTGGGAATGGAGGAGCCAGGGGTGCCCATAGCAGTATCTGCTGCGTAGCTGCCCGTGTCCTCTAGCACATTATTCCAGTCATTCTCTCTTGCCCTGAAGCACAGTTCTGAGGCCCATGAGACTGGAATGAACTCAGAAATTATGACTTGATTAAAGATTACTGAGATGTTCATATTGGAAATAGAAAATGATATTATGAAAATTGACATCCTCTTTGTTTAGAAAGACAGTACGATTAACTGGCCTTCATTTGCATTTCAGCTGATGGCAGGTTTGGGCTAACCATCTACTCCCTGGCATAAGGGCATGAGCTTGCCAGACAGTTGCAGATAAGAGCACTGTTCATGGAATGAGAGAGAGCTGAGCCACCTGGCTAACATGGATCAGAGCTGCTGATGCTGGCACCTCTAGTGGGATGGGCATGACCAACTCCATATACTAATCAATGTGAATCTTCATCCATGTGTTAAGGGATAAGCATGTAATATTTTTTCTAACGTAGATCCATAGAGTTGGAAAAAACAAAAGAAAGTGAAATTAAATCCTTAGAGGGAATTGGCCAGTCCCAGTGAATGAACTGGTTTGAAGACAGAGTTTTTATCTCTATGTAATGCTTTTGTTGACTTTATTGAAGTAGAGGGTCTCCTCCCCAATTCTGTTGCACACACTTTTGTCTCTGAAGTGGAACTTGGGGACACTGAGAAATTTGCCTTGAATTAGGAAGTTCCTTATGGTTGCACAGCTGATAAATGGAGTATGCATATTCCCCAGTTGTTTCTCTGAGACATTTATTTGGTCCTGCTTTGATTAAATTTATTAGACATAACTATATAATTGGAATGGTATGTCAGATTATATGGGGGTTAAATGGTGATGATTTTTATATCACATTCTTCATTATCATCTTAATTATAATCAATTGGCAGGTAGGTGGAGGAGAAAGAATATGGGTATTTGAGGGTGATAGGTGTGGCTTTGCATTCTGACCCTACCACTTACTGATTTTGTTACTTTAATTGCTTAACCTCCATAAGCCTCAACTTTCCCAGTCTATATAATGGGAATAATCCAATTTATATCTAAGACTTGCTGTATAGGCTTAATAAAAGAATGTATACAAAATACATGGCAAATAATATATGCTTAATATTACTTTTTTCTCTTTTCATGCTTTTTTTTTTTTTTTTTTTAAACACAACTCTCCTAGTCTGTTGATACTGCTGTAACAAAATACCTGAGACTAGGTAATTTATAAACAATAGAAATTTATTTTTCACAGTTTTGGAAGCTGCGAATTCCAAGACCACAGTGCCAGCAGATTCAGTGTCTGGTGAGGGCATCTTGTAGCATTGGGCAAAAAAGGCAGAAGGGTGTAAAAAGGGGATGAATGCTGTGTTCACAGGGTGGAAACACTGGAAGGGTCAGGCAGCTCTCTGAAGCCTCTTTTGTAAGAGCACTAATCCCCTTCGTGGAAATGGAGTGACTTAATCACTTCCCCAAAGGCCCCAACTCTTAATGCTATCACATTGGATATCACACTAGTTTTCCACATGTGAATTTTGGAGGAACACATGCATTCAAACCAGAGCAACAACCGTGCTTATTTTCCATGAACAAATTCTCCTTTTTATCTTTACAAATAGGGAATATTTTCATAGGGAGGTAAATATCTAAGAAATCATTTTTGGGATCTTCCACATAACTGTGCCTTTCTTTCCTTAAAGTCTACAGTTTTCAGATCTAAGAGGATCCCAAGTTCTGAGAGCACTGTTGAAATTGTATTTCTGCCTTAGTGGCTACAGCTACTGTATGATGAGTTTTAAGTAACGGGGACACCAAATTAAAATGAACTTAGAAATCTATTTTATAGACTATTTATTTACTTGTATTCACAAAAATAAAAATTGAGAAGAAAATGAAATATTATCGGTTGAGTTAAAGGAGGAGCCATTGTGTTTGTATGTCGAGTATCTTAATCTGTGATAATTAGTCATTGTTCATCAAAACTTTACAAAGATAGCTAAAATTTCCATAAATCCCCTTGTCCTTGTAGCAACAAGGCATCTATGTGGTATCTACTCCATCTAGTTAAAAACACTTCCAACATTATTCAACAAATATGGGGCATGTTCATGATTCCCTAGGGACTGTTTTAAACCCACTCAAGAGATTTTTTTCTAGGACACTGTCAACAACTCAGCTATTATATAAGCAGTGTTAGATCGAGTCAAACTGCCAAGCGTAAAGCTTGGAATGCCCAATTAGGCATTCTGCAGCTGGAGAAGGTGGGTGATTTCCCCTCAAGAGTTGTGTGTAGGTTCTGCAGCTGGAGTGCTTAAGTGGTCGATTGAGCCACCAGCTGTGAGAGTTCCATGCAGCTGGAGCAGGTCCTTAGGTAGTATTTGTGAATTGAGAATAGTCATATAGCCAGCAACATGCTACCTTGATTAATTTTCATCTGATTTTTCTTATTAAATACTTCCTATTTCATTTAGTTTTTGGAGGTGGTGATTATTTTTATTTTTATTTATTTGTTGAGACAGAGTTTAGATCTGTGGCCAGGCTGGAGTGGAGTAGTGCGATCTCAGCTCACCGCAAACTCCGCCTCCCAGGTTGAAGCGATTCTTCTGCCTCAGCCTCCTGAGTAGCTGGGATTACAGGCAGGTACTGCCATGCCCAGCTAATTATTATTATTA